>NC_028642.1:31987598-31999924 GCF_001406875.1 Solanum pennellii
GTAGATAGTTTTCTACTTAGGCTTGTTAAGCAATAGGGATTGTTGCTTAACTGTAAGATTGATAACTCTTTCTTACGTTTGTTGTAATCGTGTTTTACTTTTGCTTTTGAAGATTAGTGAAAACGATTGAAAATCCTGTGGAACAGGTCGTGGTTTTACTCCCTTAAGCAAGGAGGTTTCCACGTAAAATCATTGTGTTGATTTTACTGCATTTAACTTTCTGATAATTTTCTGGAGTGTAGTAAGGGACCTGGTCCATTACTTGTTAAGTGAAGGCACATATTCCATCAAAAACACAGGCAAGAAAACCTCAAGAGAGGATCGTGAGTTAGGCTACTCAGACTTTACCCTAGCACTCACTTTCCATTTACCCACCCCTAACAAAAAAACATGCAATTGTCCCCAATGCATAAAGTATAATAAGACAGAGTGGTAGGTGAAGCAAACTTGAGGCGCAAAGCGCCGATGATCAACAAGCTGGCGGGTCCGTTTTCCCAGAACCCGCTCCCTTTGAAGTAGGGACACCATCAGTAGTGTCCTCAGCAATCACAACACCATCAGTAGTGCTCCTCTCAGCCTCTGCAACTCTGGATCTTGACGCCCCAGAAGCCACCTCCATAACCCTCAATTGGCGGGCCTCCTCATTAATCAGCGAGGCTCTCCTCGCAGCCTCTAACTCATGGCGCTCCTTCTTCCGAGCCCGGGACTCAACCTCATCTCTAGTGAGGATCCTCTTGGCACGCTCTCGTGGTGGAGGTTGTTGCACATCAGTAGTGGCGAACAAGGCAACCATCACCGTGTCCTCAGCAAGCTCTACAGAAGGGGCCTCAGATCCAGGCACCCGAGCCTCCAGTATAGTGTCCAAGTCGGCTCTCAGACTCTCCAAAGAATCCTGCAGAGTCATCACATCCACTGCAGGGGATGGCCGAGCGAGAACCCGCAGCTCAAATACGTCCAAACGTTGGTGGAACTCCATGATCTTCTGCTCAGTGTGCTGGTCCATCTTCCACTCTATACGCTCTTTTGCCTCCGCAATGGACCTCTGCATCCAATGCTGGATGTGATGCAGAAGTGTGGCCATTTGGTCCTCTACATTCTGGACCCTAGAAAGAGGGACCAATGTAGCAAATGGGATAGAGCGGGAGGAGCTCGGAGCGGTGGTACTACCCAGGATAGACTCGACCGGAGTGGTGTCGGTAGGCTCAGATGTAGCCAGATTATCCCCTTAGGCCTGCTCTACCGTGGATTCCAGGTTCTCACGTATCGGCTGCACCTCTATACGGGGCCCTCTGTTGGGAGCCAATCATAGGCCTCATCCCGGATGAGACCGATATCAACCTATCCAGGCGGAGTCTTGATCACATCAATGTGCCATACGCGGACTCTTGCAGACCTTCACAATGCGAAAACCATACACGGGAATGGGTAAGTAGTAGTGGCCTTAAAGGCTTCCTCGTGCATCACCGCCTGTAATAACCATGCGAAGTCCACCTCAAACCCCGCAATCACGGCAGCCATCAACATTGCACGATCCCAGGTGACAATATTATAACCACCAGTGGGGGAAAGGCAGTGTCGGACCTATAGCCGTAGGAACTTAGCTGTGAAGGTAAGATTGGCCTTCTTGATACTCCCCTTGAGCTCTCGCACCCAATCGGCAGCCTCACCATCTATGGAGAGGTACTGTGTAACTCACCTCTTGGTGGTCTCTCTCACCTCTGGATCACGCTGGAACCGACCATCTTTGATCAATTTCTAATGATAGTCAAACTCTGCGGTGAGAGGATTCTTGGTGGCATCAACATCGCGCCATAGAGAAATATGCGGATAGCCTGCAAGGAAATGTCAACCCGCTTACTGCGGACTCGAACGTACTCCAACGGTGCATGATTGGCGGGGGATGCCCACCTGTCCAACTGAGATCAAAGAGTCGCCGCATAGGAGGCGTATAATTCTCGGACCATCTCCTCGCTATAGCAGCCTACATCTTGAGCCGTCCACTCCAGCCGATGTCGGGTGAATAACTCATGAATGGCCGACATGGTGGGAAGACTACCCTTGAGAACCCGCCGCTCAAGTGTCAGGGTTCGGGTCATGACCCCCTTGTCATTGGGCATCTTGGCTTCAGTGTAGATTTGGTACTTCCCCTCGACACACCACCGGTCGGAACGATAGGCAACAAGAGCGCAGACGCAAGTCTGGGGTGCTGGTGTAGAGTCACCACTAACAGCCTCATCAGACGAGGCCGAAGATGAAGCCTCCTCCGATCTGGAAGCCTCCATAGAGCCGGAAGCTTCCTCAAAATTTTGATGCCTCCACGGAGCCAGATGCTCCATCGAACTGTGCAGCCGACCCATAAGGTGTGCCGATCAGTATGCGCTCCTCGTCAGACTGGGAGGCAGTGACTACGCCGGGTTCCACCCTCGTGGGCGTGGCTCTAGTTTGGCGGGCAGCATAGGTAGGTGTACGGGTGCCTGGTGGCACGTACTATAGGTCACACTCATCATCTGAGCCTATAATAAGCCAGTTTGATGGGGCGACTGACTTGGAACGCCCTCGTGAGTAGACACAGTCAGGTTTAGGTGCCATTCATACATGCAGAGAGAAGTAGTTAGTACCAGTGGAAGCAACAAAACATATAAAAGGAATGACAGTGCAGAAGTAAAGAGTGCAGGACGGACCCATCGATGGTCCGTCATAGGGGTCCGTCGAGGGACACTTAGAAACAATTTTTAAAACATTAGAAACAAAGGTTCTGACAGTGTAGACGGTTGTGCAGGACAAACCGTCGAAGGAACGACGGTCCGTCATGAGGGTCCGTCGCGGGACACTTAGAAGAAATTATAAAAACGTTAGAAACAAAGGTTCTGATAGTGTCAACGGTTGTGTAGTACAGACCGTTAAAGGCACAACGGTCCATCATGAGGGTCCTTCGCGGGACACTTAATAGAAATTATAAAAACGTCAAAAACAAACGTTCTAAAACAGTCGACGGTTGTGCCGGAAGGATCGTCGAAGTGACGACGTTCAGTCATAAGGGTCCGTCGACGAACACTTAGATTAATTTTATAAAAAATTAGAAACAATGGTTTTGACACCGTCGACGGTTGTGCAGGACTGACCGTCGAAGGGATGACGGTCCGTCATAAGGGTCCGTCGACGGATACTTAAAGTAAATTGGGAAGTTGGGGTTGACGGACCCCAATGACGGTCTATCGCGGGATCGACGATCCGTCGATGGGGTCTCATACTGACCTTCAGGGAACACAGTTTTGCAGCCAAATTTGGTACCCTATCATACTAATTTGAAGTATTTTTAGAAGTCTAAGTTTACTAAACATTTACTCAGCATCCCTTTATTCGTAGGGCAAGAATTTTCCTAGTTTTAACATGCAATTTAGACAGCCTATCAAACCCTAGGTCAGGAACACAATCACGCAAACACACACTATTTTTTTAACAATACCACCCCATTCCTTTAAATTTCACTGTTCTAAGGGACTTAGGACTTTTGTGTGTAAGTTTTAGCATGAAAAATGATCCAAAATTAAGTACCCAAACAGTTAGACATCACGGTAATTAGGAATATTAACAAAAGTTAATCTTATATCTCAGAAACCATACCCGACCGACAAAGAAACTGAAGAAAATGGGAGATTTTGGGAGAGAATGGATCTTGTGCAAGTGGGGGAAGTGTGGGAATCTGATGATGGAATGGAGTGAATGGGTAAGGAAGTGGGGGAAAATGAGAGGAAACAGGGAGGGAAATGGTTATGGGGGTAATGTGAAGAGGTGGGTAACTGAAGATATTAAAAACTTTTAACATGTAACCGGATGAGTCGGGTCCGGTTGGTGGGCGAGGGATCGACGATTCCCCATCGACGGATCGTAGGCCGGTCGACGGTATGTCAAAACCTCCGTTGACGGTGCGCTAACTTAGAAAAGTTCAAATAACATACCTGGGCACGACGGATCCTACCGACGGTCCATCGAAGGGATGACGGACCGTCGATGGGTGCACCAGACCAAGTTTATGTAAATTTCTTGTGATTTAGTCCCTGCACATTTAACACCCATTAAGCTAATCTTTTTTCCTGTTTTCTGGACACTTTTTGGACATGTACCCTTCTGTATACTCTAGCCAACACTTCTAAAGAAAAATAAAGGAAAAGACGTGACATAAGTAATAAAAGCAAAAATAATGCAACTATGCCTAGAAAATCATAAAAAAACCTATAGCTGGCTAGAGGATACATGTTGGGTTGCCTCCCAATCAGCTCTTGATTTAACAACGCGGCACGATGGAGGACTCTTGATTACTCAGAGTTCATCAAGATGGTATGCCTTGATCGCTTCCTTCGCTGTTTCAGCATGTCTTAGATAGTTTTTGATTCGCTGTCCGTTCACCTTGAACCTCACACCCTCCTTGTTCTCCAACTCAACCGCACCATGAGGGAATAGTTGGGTGATCAAATAGGGACCAGTTCATTAGGACTTGAGTTTGCCCCGAAACAAACAGAACCTAGAATTGAACAAAAAAAACAAATCCCCAACCAAAAAATCGCGCTTCTCAATGTTTTGGTCATGGTACTTTTTCATCTTTTCTTTATAGAGGGCTGAACTTTCATATGCCTTCAAGCGAAATTCATCAAGCTCATTCAATCCATTTAACCTCTGTTCCGCAGCCTCATTCCAATCACTTTTCAACTTCTTCATAGCCCACATGGCCTTATGCTCTAATTCAACCAGTAAGTGACAAGCCTTCCCATATACAAGTTTGTATGGGTACATACCTATGGGAGTCTTGTATGTTGTCCGATAGGCCCAAAGAGCATCATCAAGCCTCCCTGACCAATCCGTTCTACTAGCATTCACCGTTTTTATCAAAATCTGCTTAGTCTCCCTGTTTGACACCTCAACTTTCCCACTAGTTTGAGGATGCTAAGGAGTGACAACTTTATGAGAACCCCATATTTTTCCAATAATCCCTTAAACAGCTTTTTGCAAAAGTGGGATCCCTCATCACTGATAATAGCCCTTGGGGTGCCAAATCTAGAAAATATGTTATTTTTCAAGAACGTGGTGACACTCTTCACTTCATTATTCACAAGTACGATAGCTTCTACCCATTTTGAAACATAATCAACTTCCACAAGAATGTACTTCATCCCACGATAACTCACAAAAGGGACCATAAAGTCAATGCCCCACACATCAAACAATTCAATCAAAATAATGGGATTTAAAGGGAGCTCTTGCTTTCTCGAAATGCCACCATCTCTTTGGCATCTATCACATGCCTTGGCGAACTCATGAGAATCTTGGTGGATGGTTGTCCAATAGAAGGCACATTGCAAAATCTTGTGAGCATTCCGGATACCACTATGATGCCCTCCTACAGGCGAAGAATGGCATGCCTCCAAAACACTCAACATCTCAACTACAACACTGAATAAGCCAATCCACACAACTCCTATATAAGTATGTCTCATCACAAAAATCTTTTTCACATCATGCATGAACTTTTTCCTTTGATGAAAGGACAAGTCTGGTGGGACGATATCACTAGCCAGATAATTCGCAAAATCTGCGAACCATGGAATAAAGTCTTGGGAGGCAGCAAGTACATGCTCATCAAGGAAAGTATCATCAATTTCAGCCTTTTCACCTAACTCCCTCATTGCTTCATCTTCTAATCGGGACAAGTGATGAGCAACTTGATTTTCGGTGCCTTTTCTATCTTTCACCTCAAAGTCAAATTCTTGCAATAGTAATACCCAATGAATTAACCTCGGTTTCTCATCCTTCTTTTCAATCAAATATCTCAAAGCAGAATGATCAATATGCACTATAACCCTCGTTCCAAGAAAATAGAAGAGAAATTTCTTGAAAGCAAAAACTACTGCAAGTAGCTCTTGTTCATTCACGGTATAGTTCTTTCGGGCTTTATTAAAGGCTTTAGTAGCATAGTAAATGGGATGAAGGATTTTGTCCCTTCTTTGTCCCAATACCACATGAAAAGCAACCCCACTCGCATCACACATCACCTCAAAAGGCTTGGTCCAATCCAGAGAAATGATGATAGGTGCAGACACCAACTTTTCCTTCAACTCACTAATTGCCTTATGACAAGATTCATCAAAATGAAAGTTACACTCTTTCTCAAGCAACTTGCACAAAGGATATGCAATCTTTGAAAAATCCTTGATGAACCTCCAGTAAAAGCCTGCATGCCCAAGAAAACTTCTCACACCTTTTGCAGAGATAGGTGGAGGAAGTCACTCTATCACCTCAACTTTAGCTCAATCAACCTCTATACCTTTACTGAAATGAGATGACCCAATACAATACCTTCTTTCACCATGAAGTGACATTTTTCCCAATTTAGCACAAGGTTGCAATCTTCACACCTCTTAAGAACCTCGGACAAATGACTCAAACACCGCTCAAAAAGGAGTAACCAATAACTGAAAAATCATCCATAAACACCTCAATAGTGTCCTCCACCATATCAGAGAATATTGACATCATACATCTCTGAAACGTGGCTGGTGCATTACATAACCCAAACAACATTCTCTTGAACGCGAAGGTCCCATAAGGACAAGTAAATGTAGTTTTCTCTTGATCTTCCAGTGCAATAGAAATTTTATTATAACCCGAAGCCATCAAGAAAATAGTACCACCCCTTTCCTACAAGTCTATCCAACATATGACCCATGAAGGGCATAGGAAAATGGTTATTCTCGGTCCATGCATTTAATTTCCGGTAATCCATACATACCCTCCATCCAGTCACCGGCCTCATCGGAACAAGATCATTTTTCTCATTAGGGACCACAATCATTCCCCCTTTCTTAGGTACACACTGAGCAGGGCATACCCAACTACTATCGGCGATTGGATATATAACTCAAGCATCAAACAACTTAATGATTTCCTTCTTCACCACCTCTTACATAGGTGGATTTAAATGTCTCTGGTGCTCAATACTTGGATTATGATCGGGCATGAGTTGGATTTTATGTGAACAAATACCGGGAGGGATCCCAATAATATCCGCAATAGTCCACCCAATAGATCTTTTGAATCTTTTTAACACCTCTACCGAACTCTCAACTTGATGCACATTAAAATCTGATGCAATAATTACCGGCAAAGTGTCACCTTTTCCTAAGAATACATACCTCAGATGAGGTGGTAGTGCCTTAAGTTGTACTTTTGGAGCCTCCTCTATAGATGGTTTCGCAGGTGGAGACTCGTGATGCTTCATATCTAACTCCAACTTCTTTGGTGTAAACCAAACATCACCTCGATCAAGTGCCGCGACCAATGACCCATACTCTTTAATGCAATCACTATCAAAATTCATGATCACTGCCGCTAGTGCTTCTACACCCAGACTTAAATGACTTTTCAACCTTGTAAGATATGGAAGATACCGATTGGATCTCAGCATTCCGCCAGTCCGCCTCATGGACCTACAAATGTTGAAAGTCACTTCTTCATTGTTCAACCAAAATTTCATTTTCCCTTTATCCGTATCAACCAAGGCTCTACTCGTAGCAACGAATGGCCTCATAAGAATAATAGGTACTTCAAAATAAACCTCACAATCAAGAATAAGGAAATCGGTTGGAAATATGAATGACTCCACCTTTACTAACACATCGTGAAGTATCCTAATAGGCCTTTTCACCGTTTGATCGGCCACCAGTAGCCGCATCGCAGTGGGCTTTGGGTCACCCAAACCCTACTTCTTGTAAATAGAGAGAGACATGAGATTTATGCTTGCCCCAAGATAACATAGCGCTTTCGCAAAGTGTAATAACCCAATTGTTCATGGAAGAGTAAAGGCACCCGAATCTTCTTTCTTTTGCACTAGAGACCTTGTAGCAATAGCACTACAATGCTGCATTCTATCATCATCCTCAAAACTGACCGTTCTTTTCTTAGTGACCATATCTTTCAGAAACTTAGCATAATCGGGCATTTGTTCAAGAGCTTTTATCAAAGGAACATTGATGGAAAGCTGTTTGAGCATAGTGATAAAACGCCGGTATTTACCATCCTCGGTCTTTTTCACTAACCTCTGTGGGAATGGAGGTGGTGGTATAGGCATGGGGGTCACCTTTGGGGTACCTTAGCTTCTTTCCCCATTTTGTCTTCTAACTCACCACTAACCTCCACTACCTCATCATCGCCTCTTATCATATTTTCTACACCAGACGACATCGGTGGGTCAATGGTTTGCTTACCACTTCGAGTTGTGACTGCCATACAATGTCCATCATTCTTCGAATTTAGGACAATATTGCTAGAAAGAGTGCCTAGTTGGCGTTGGTTCACAGTCGAAGACAATTTGGCCATTTGCAACTCAAGATGTTTGATCGAGATTTTATGTGCATGAAATTTTTGCCCAATACTTGCCAAGTCACTCCTCAACTCTTTAGTGTGCTCATCACTAGCATCAAACCTCCTCATCATTTTCTGCAACGTATCCTCAACTCGCGCAATACTACCTCCACCATCCCTAGGAGCAACTTCACGATTTTGAGATGGAACATAGGTCCCACTCCTATCATTTTTGTTACCATAGTTACCCCGGTTGAAGTTGTTGTCGCGGTTGTAATTTCTATCTCGGACATAATGACCCTCTCGGTCGTAATTACCATAGTTCCTACCTTAATTTCCTTGACCTTGGCGCCAATTCTCCTAATTGGAGCCTTGGGCGTTTGGTCGGAAACCCCCTGTCTGCTCATTTACCACATAATAGTCCTCCTCATAGTAATACTCATCAGTTGGCGGTGGTGGTTTAGACAAGTAGTTCATCGCATTTACCTTTCTGCACCCCTAGTGACGTGTTTCAACACCAACCAAAGCTCAGCTCTCATTTGAGCCATTTCTTCACAAATCTCATCTGTGGCTGGGTTGTGTGCGGATTGCACTGCAAAAGTGTTTCTCCCAGTATCTGACTTCCACACATAAAACATGATATAGGAAATCCTTGAACATACAAAATTCCTTTCCTCGAGCTTGGGAAACCCATATCAAGTCCTTCACCTACGAGACTTCCTTTAAGCATCCATAAACTACACTTACTGTAAAAAGGTGAAGAAGAATGGTGTTAGTACAATAAGGAACTAAGTATGACAACCATGCAAAAACATGCATTTAAAGAGGACATTTTGAAACCATGCATCATTCCTTTTGTGAAAACTTCATAATTTTTTATTACCATAAGCATAATAGAATTCACATACTTCATATAGACATATAAAATAGTCACAACATCACATAAGCCATACATTACATTTTTGGCACATGGGCATCATTACAGTAACTACTTTTTCATTTACAGTAAGCCCCTTTTAATTAAAAGTAACCTCTTTTTTTTTTCTAAAATCCTTAACTTCCCAAGTAACCCTCTGGTGATACTTGGTGCAATGTATAGATAATGTCCCATTACACTATCCACACTTAAGCATCCCCTTAAGTCCATAAGATAATCATACATACAACCTTCATTAACCCAACACATGTATTCATAGAACCATTTCATATAACAAGACATTTAAATCACATTTGAGCCAACATACTTTATGGACCACATAGAAAAACTCTAGGTAAGTACTTATTTATTTAACATACTTTCTTAACTTAAGTCATTACATTTATTAGTTTATTTAAGAGTCATTCATCAAATAGAGACATTCAAGTAATGGTCTTGGACAAGACCTAGAGACTCTAACTAACACCTTCAAAACCTATTAAGCATTGTCTAGATAGTGTCCCATACCACCACCTAAACTTCATAGATTTTCTCTAATGCTAATAGGTATCCCATATGATGAGAATAGGCAATAACTGACATAGACCATGATAGCTAGACATGGAATCTGGAGAACAATCCTACTCCGCAGAGGGTGTTCTACTTGCCAATGGTAGAACTTGGACACATCCCATGTAGACACATGTTTAAGTAATATGAAGGGTGTGCTTTGTTCTCTTGTCTCATCCTTTAACTAGAGCTGCTTCCCTTACCATACAAACTCGGTGCTAGTCTTTTTTTCTCATAAAGTAATATACATTAAAGGTTCATATAAAGGGGTTCCATATAAAGTTCATAACATAATCACATTTAACTTACCAAAGAGGTCCACTAAGGCTACCTTACAAACGCAAAAAGAAACTCATAATGACCTTCCTAAGGTATGGTATGATGCCGTTCCAGCCAACCACCTCAAGTCTATCATTCCTTTACTTGAAGGATACCATTACTACTTTCGACTTCAACATTCAGAACCTTACCCCTAGGTTCAAGGTATCACATGAATGACTCTCTTAACCTCATTTAAGTTCTAATGCCATTCATGTTAAAACCTAATTTTGACCCTCCCCGATAGGAAGTAATTAATGAACTTCTTAAACGATTTGAAATGAATAAATTTCGTAAAATTCAAAATGTTTTTAAGTTGTTTTAAATTATTATAATCACTTTTTGTAATCTTTAAATCATATAAATGGTTTACGTAATTATAAATACTATTACTATATTTTATTATCATTCGAATATCGTCTAAAAAAGATTTTAGTTTATTATAATATTCAACTATTAAGTTTTGTTATATAATAATTTATACTTTTGAATTAATTATTTTATAATTATGCCAATTATTTTATTTCGTTAAAATTAAGAAGTTTGCCAATTAATTGTATTAATTCATCTTATGAGGAAATTTTAGCCAACTCATCATGTAAGTTTAAATTGTGTTTAAATCGCAACTCTAATTGGTCTTGAAGGAATTTCGTAAGCCATTTTTTTGTAGTTGTAGTTTCAAGCACATAATACCAATTCAATTAATAAAAGTGTTGGGCCCTTTTCGTTGTTTTTTCCGCAACGTTTTCTCTCCAATTCAAGTAACCAACTTCTCAACATTTCCTAGCCCACTGTTAATTTTCCGAGCGAGCCCAAATCAAGAGACGGTCTACCAATTCTACCTAGCCGAAATCCTAATTTTCTTTAATCACAGAAAACCTATTAATATTCCCTTAAAGACTTAACACCATCGGTTGACCCACCCCAAGAAAAGGAAAAGAGTTTGTGTATCTTCTTCTTCGTCCCGCGTAGGAACCTAAAATCTCGATCCAAGCCCGCGACCTAATGCGTTTCTCCTTCTTCTCAAATGTGAACAGCAATGGCAGGTGCGTGAATGGCATGGATTGACCCCTACACATCTCCACTCTCCTCGTGGGCAACTCTCCAACGTCCCCAAGACAGAGACTCATCCCTCTTCCTTGGTTGGTACGATTTTGGTGCAACTTTCCACAATTATAGCTATTTTTCTCCACAATGGCACCTAAAATCTTGTCCTTGACTCACGTGGATGAGTGCCACTTCGGAGTTCAAGGATAAATGCATGAATCCTAGTCGTTGCTTCTTGTTCATATATAGATTTCACGGGATTCACTGTTGTTTTGTGAAAAGAGCAACAAATTTACCATCCCTGTGGAAAAATACAAATGTTGGGTAAGAAAACCCATTTTACCCTCCCCCAAATTCCAAAGCCTAATATTTTCCCTATATAATATATCGTATGTCATTTAAAGATGTTGTTTTTTTTTTATCTTTTGGGAGGAAGATTTAGAGCCGGAAGAAAATACTATAGAGTAGTTGGGTAGAGTTAGAGATTTTTTTCAGTATAACAAAAGCATACAGATAAAACAAAGTAATTGTTCGAATTTCACCATTCATGTAAGAAATAGAACAAAATACAAATTTTCCTTCCATAAGATGTGAGTTACCGGAAGTTGTCGAATTTCTGAAGTGAGTTTCCTGTCGAAGTTTCTCGAGGTTCGTTTTGTCCCTATTTGCTGAATCTAAAAAGGTAAATATCATTTCTTCTCGTGTCCTTCATTTCATAAGATGTAGGTTGAGGTATAGGTTGTTCAATGTTGAAGAGATCTAAATTGATTGAATTGATAAAATTTAAAGAATATCTTTAATAACTGTAAATCGCAAAATCAGTTGCGCAAATTTATTCTTTTATCCATTTTCCTTGGTTTGTTCGGGTAGAAGCTTTGATGACTCTTGGTATGGTTTCTTATTTTTCTCGTTGCTATTTTCTTATAGTTTCACTGTTAGTTTTGTGTTTCACTGTGCATCACATTTTGGGTTTAGCTCTAATGTAGCATGGTTGTCTGTTCAGATTGATGTATTTTGCTTACCCTTCATTCCTAAAATGTCCAATATGCATTTGTCTAAATTATATAACAAGAGAGTTAGTATTAGAAGAAGAAATTATAAGAACAGGACACACATGCCC
>NC_028642.1:32009924-32016364 GCF_001406875.1 Solanum pennellii
GCTCACATAGGAGGGTAAGTGTGGGTGCCAGTCGCGGCTCGGTTTTGGGTCGTGACACCTTACCTTCACCTTCTTTTGATCGTTCGAGGACAAACGCTGGGTAAATTGGTATCTAATGTAACGATCCATTTTTGTCATTTGAGTACTAGAGCTTTTTATTTCACAAAAGACTCTTTAAAGAGTTGAAATGAGTATTTTGGACTATTCATAATTACAATAATGAAATTAAGGGGGTAGTTTAAATAATTAATTTAGTTGGTGGTTAAAGAAAATAATATTACAATTAGTGATGGGTCACTTTCACTATTCATATAATTTAGTCCTACATAATAATTAGGGTATAATTAATATCTAGAGAAAAATAAGTTAAGAGTTTATTATTCTTTGGTCATAACACAAACTAATTGTGGCACAAACCCTTAGAGAAGAGAACGACAAGATCTGTCATAGGTAAATAACTTTCAATTGAAATCTATTCCCTGCCAATGTTAATGGTTTCTTCAATATAGTAGTTTGTTATTATTCATATGATGTTATGGGTAGAAGTTAATGGTTGTATAAACACAAATTGAGAAATTTGGTTGTTTTGGCTTATCTACTTAATTCTCCGAATCAAATTACTTGTAATTTGGTGGTCCTTATCTTATTTTATTGTCATAGGATTATTATATTGTAAAATGTTCTATAATGATGTCGATTGAATATTAATGGTGCATTATGATGGGAAGGAGACATAATATTTATGACGAGGGACTAAGGTTGTACTACGATTGTTTATCAAATATAGTTATGGGCGTGTAATTGAATTGGGTTTGAATTACTCTAAGTTTGTCAGCTAACCGGGGGCCTCAACTTTAATTACTTACATTTGTTATTATTATAATTCCTTATAAAGTGGAAGTGCACATTGGCATATCATTTGATCTTAAATGAATGCTTGTAAGAAAGTTAGGCAAGAGCGTTAATGATGTAAAGAATTGAAGTATTAAAGTGTTAGTTTATAGGTAGAGGTGTTCATTGCTGCTTGAACTTTTAAACATTAGAATGTTTTTCTCTTATTTTAAAATATATTTTGATGCACTGAGATAGGTAATTAAATATTTGGTGTCTCCTGTTATTAAAATTTCATTAAAAATTATGCTAATTGGAAGAAGAAAACCCTTAGGCTTGAACTTTAGGAAATTGAGTGTAATTTTGAGTGTTTATAGATTCATTAACTTACAAATTAAGCATATTGCATAGATTGGAAACGTTTGGAGGGGTTGACGAAAGGAAATGTATTGAAGAAGTAGCTTGCTTGACTTCGGTTCTTCGGTGGAGGTTGGTTATGGTTTATTTCTATTTCATAGATAACTCTAAATAGCAATTGATATGTATTGAGTGATATTGTAAAGTCTCTTATGTACTTGATTGTGTGGTTGTATGTTTTGATTGTGTGGTTTGTTATGGGTTTGAAATCCTGAGAGCATGAAATTTATAATCTTGAACCTCTTATCGAAATGATGCCTTGAAATAAGAAGGCTTGATGAAATATTATAAATGAATTGAAAGTGGTAATAATAAATGATAAATTAATTATATTATTGGATCGGAGTGTCACGTTCCGACACAGTATAATTGGATCGAAGTGTAACGTTCTGACACAGTATAATTAGATCGGAGTGTCATGTTTTGACACAGTATAATTGGATCGGAGTGTCAAGTTCCGACATGGTATTTTGGATCGGAGTTTCATGTTCCGACACGGTATAATTGGATCAAAGTGTCACGTTCCGACACGGTATAATTGGATCAAAGTGTCACGTTCCGACACGGTATAATTGGATTGGTGTGTCACATTCTGACACGATAATATTAAAGGAAAAACATATTGAATTAACAGAATTACTCAACCTCAAATAACTCAATTTCCCCAAATGGTTAGTTGGAGGCATGAGTCCTCATGTATGATCTTGATATTGTTTACTTATTACGTACTTACTTTAATGTTTTTGACACTTGTTCATGTTGTTTATTGCTTATTACCTGTTAAGTGCTATAGTTGAGTTCATACTATTATTCATTGCATATTAGTTTCTATTTTGGGTTGGCCGATAATACCTTCTAAGTACATGTTGTCCCGTACCGAGCCCTACTTGTGTTTTTCTTTGTTTTTCTTTTATGAAATGCAGCACACCAATGACTTCAAATTGCCCTCAACTCTAACCAGTCTCCCGCATATCATGTTCCAAGTTGAGCTATTCATTCAAGCTCGTGGTTGATTTTCTCGGTCATGACATGATGTCCTATACTTTCGGACACATACTGTTTTATTCTTCTATTTTGGTGTATTTGATATTCTTAGACTTATAAATGGAGATTAGATGTCCTTGATGTGATGACTTTCAGGTTTTGGGAAATGAAATTTAGTAAAATTTTGAGTTCCGCATTATCTTTGTATTTTGTAAGTTAGGTTAAATTGGTTGGTTTGCCCACTTATGAGGTTACGCGTGGGTGTCACTCACGACTCGTTTTGGGTCATGACATTTAGTTGATGGATGTAGTGTTTTTGATAAGTTAAAACTTTACTAATTAGCCTTATAAAGTCTTTAAGTTATCCAAATACTTAAAATGATTTAGTTGATGAATATAGTGTTTGAATTAAGTTAAAACTTAACTAATTAGACTTAGAAAGTCTTTAAGTTCTCCAAATCAGTTAATGTGATTTAGTTGATGAATACTTAACTAATTAGCCTTAGAAAGTCTTTCAGTTCTCCAAACACTTAATATGATTTAGTTGGTGAATATAGTGTTAGAAGTAAGTTAAAACTTAACTAATTAGACATAGAAAGTTGTTATGTTTCCAAATAAGTAATGTGATTTCGTTGGTGAATATAGTGTTTGGAAGTAAGTTTGAACTCAACTAATTAGACTTAGAAAGTCTTTAAGTTCCCCAAATACTTAATGTGATTTAGTTGGTGAATATAGTGTAATAAGTAAGTTAAAACTTAACTAATTACACTTAGAAAGTTGTTAAGTTTTCCATATAAGTAATGTAATTTCGTTGGTGAATATAGGCTTTGGAAGTAAGTTAAAACTTAACTAATAAGATGTAGAAAGTATTTAAGTTCTTCAAATACTTAATGTGATTTAGTTGGTGAATATAATGTTAGAAGTAAGTTAAACCTAAACTAATTAGTCTTAGAAAGTCTTTAAATTCTCCAAATACTTAATGTGATTTAGTTGGTCAATATAGTGTTAGAATTAAGTTAAAACTTTACTAATTAGACATAGAAGTTGTTAGATTTCCAAACAAGTAATGTGATTTCGTTTGTGAATAGTGTTAGAAGTAAGTTAAAACTTAACTAATTAGACTAAGAAAATTTATTTAGTTCTTCAAATAAGTTAATATGATTTAGTTGGTGAATATAGTGTTGGAAGTAAGTTAAACCTAAACTAATTAGCTTTAGAAAGTCTTTAAGTTCTCCAAATACTTAATGTGATTTAGTTGGTCAATATAGTGTTAGAAGTAAGTTAAAACTTAACTAATTAGACTTAGAAAGTTGGTAAGTTTTCCAAACAAGTAATGTGATTTCGTTGGTGAATAGTGTTAGAAAGTAAGTAAAAACTTAACTAATTAGACTTAGAAAAATTGTTAAGTTCTTCAAATAAGTTAATGTGATTTGTTGGTGAATATTGTGTTTGAATTAAGTTAAAACTTAACTGATTAGACTTAGAAAGTCTTTAAGTTCTTCAAATAAGTTAATGTGATTTAGTTGATGAATATAGTGTTTTAGGTAAGTTAAATTTTAATTAATTAGCCTTAGAAAGTCTTTAAGTTCTCCAAATACTTAATATTATTTAGTCGGTGAATATAGTGTTAGAAGTAAATTTAAACTTAACTAATTATACGTAAAAAAAAATGTTAAGCTCTTTAAATAACTAAAGTGAATTCGTTGGTAAATATAGTGTTTGGAAGTAAGTTAAAACTTAACTAATTAGACTTAGAAAGTCTTTAAGTTCTCCAGATAAGTTAATGTGTTAGTTGATGAATATAGTGTTTTAGTTAATTTAAAACTAAACTAATTAGTCTTAGAAAGTCTTTAAGTTCTCCAAATAAGTTAATGTGATTTAGTTGATGAATATTGTGTTATAATTAAGTTAAAACGTAACTAATTAGCCTTAGAAAGTCTTTAAGTTCTTCAAATACTTAATGTGATTTAGTTGATGAATATAATGTTAGAATTAAGTTAAAACATAACTAATTAGACATAGAAAGTTATTAAGTTTTCCAAACAAGTAATGTCATTTCTTTGGTAAATATAGTGTTTGGAAATAAGTTAAACTTAACTAATTAGACTTAGAAATTCTTTATGTTCTCCAAATACTTAATGAGATTTAGTTGGTGAATATAGTGTTAGAAGTAAGTTAAAACTTAACTAATTAGACTTAGAAAAATTGTTAAGTTCTTTAAATAAGTACTGTGATTTAGTTGGTGAATATAGTGTTTGAATTAAGCTAAACTAAACTTATAAGACTTAAAAAGTCTTTTAAGTTCTTCAAATTAGTTAATGGGATTTAGTTGATGAATATAGTGTTTTAGTTAAGTTAAAACTTAAATAATTAGCCTTAGAAAGTCTTTAAGTTCTATTAATATTTAATGTTATTTATATGGTGAATATAGTTTTAGAAGTAACTTAAAACCTTAACTAATTAGACTTAGAAAAATTGTTCAGTTCTTCAAATAAGTAATGTGAATTCGTTGGTAAATAAAGTGTTTGGAAGTAAGTTAAAACTTAACTAATTAGACTTCAGAAAATCTTTAAGTTATCCAAATAAGTTAATGTGATTTAGTTGGTTAATATAGTGTTAGAAGTAAGTTAAACCTAATCTAATTAGCCTTAAAAAGTCTTTAAGTTCTCCAAAACTTAATGTGATTCTGCTGGTGAATATAGTGTTAGAAGTAAGTTAAACCTAAACTAATTAGCCTTAGAAAGTCTTTAAGTTCTCCAAATACTTAATGTGATTTAGTAAGTGAATATAGTGTTAGAAGTAAGTTAAACCTAAACTAATTAGCCTTAGAAAGTCTTTAAGTTCTCAAAAAACTTGATGTAATTTAGTCGGTCAATATAGTGTTAGAAGTAAGTTAAAATTCAACTAATTAAACTTAGAAAATTTTTTAAGTTCTTCAAATAAGTAATGCGATTTAGTTAGTGAATATAGTGTTTGAATTAAGTTAAAACTTAACAAATTAGACTTAGAAAGTCTTTAAGTTCTCCAAATACTCAATGAGATTAAGTTAGTGAATATAGTGTTAGAAGTACGTTAAAACTTAAATAATTAGACTTAAAAAAATTGTTAAGTTCTTCAAATTAGTAATGTGAATTCGTTGGTAAATATAGTGTTTGGAAGTAAGTTAAAACTTAACTAATTAGACATAGAAAGTCTTTAAGTTCTCCAAATATGTTAATATAGTGTTTTAGTTGATGAATATAGTGTTTAGCTTAATTAATTGGCCTTAGAAAGTCTTTAAGTTCTCCAAATACTTAATGTGATTTAGTTGGTGAATATAATGTTTGAATTAAGTTAAAACTTAACTAATTAGACTTAGAAAATCTTCAAGTTCTCCAAATACGTTAAAGTGATTTAGTTGATGAATACAGTGTTTTAGTTAAGTGAAAACTTAACTAATGTCACGACCCAAAACGAGCCGCGAGTGGCACCCACACTTATCCTCCTATGTGAGCGAACCAACAAATCTAAACCCCAACGTTTACCAATATTTCAACCATAATGAACAAAATATAATGCGGAAGACCAAAACTCATTAGTATAACCAATAAATAGACTTCTAAGTATAATACTTATCATCCCCAAAATCTGGAAGTCATCACATCAAGAACATCTATCTTCAAATTTCAAATTCTAAGAGTATTTAAGAAACTAAAATAAGTAAAACGATGGTCCATGACCGAACTTCAAGACATCAAGACGTGAATGAGAGAATCCAGTCCGAGCTAGGAACAATAGCTCACCCTGAAATCTGACGTGCTGAAGACTGGCTAGAGTTGCGGACGAGTCGAAGTCACTGGTGCACTTGCTGCACTCCACAAAACAACAGGAAGAAAATAAAAGTAGGGGTCAGTACAAGGAACAAGTACTGAGTAGGTATCATCAGCCAACTCAAAATAGAAAGCAATATATATGGAATAATAATGTAAAATCAACCACAATACTTAACAAGTGACAATCAACAAGTACAAGAATCATTGGCAACAACACCAAACACATCTTTGAGGACTCAAGCCTCCACACCATACTCATTTGGGAACTAGACTCTTTGAGTTCGAGTATATTATGGTAATTCAAGATTACTTCTCTTTATTCTTACCGTGTCGGAACGTGACACTACGATCCCCTAATGCTACGTGTCGGAACGTGACACTCCGATCCATTATTCC
>NC_028642.1:32016713-32023210 GCF_001406875.1 Solanum pennellii
AAGCTATCTCCCCAATGCCTTTTGCTTTCCTCTTCGTTCTCTCTCTCGCTCGTTCTCCCCTCTCTCGCTTCATTTTTTTTCTTCTCCAGATTCTTTTTCTTTTACCCTAATTATCATATAATTCATTATGATAAAAGTAACCCATTATTTATTCCAAGGTTATCTCCTTTAACCCTCCAAGTAAATAAATTATTAAACTTACCCCACTAATTTCATAAAGTTTGTCATGAATAGTCAAAAACACCCCTTTAAAACTTTTAGCAGAAATCCGACCCAGTTAGGTTTACGCAACTTGTGACTGTCCGTCGTGTCTATGACGGTCCGTCCTGCAGGTGCGTCACAAAGTTCAGAGAGTCGAATTCAGTAAAGAAGTTTGTGACGGTCCGTCGTGTCTACGACGGTCCGTCCTGCAGTTCCGTCGCGAAGTTCAGAGAGTCGATTTCAGTACCCAGATATCAGAGTTTAAGTGTTTTGGAATGAAGGCCCTCGACGGTCCGTCTTTCCTATGACGGTTCGTCCTACTTGTCGTCGAGGGTAATGAGAGGAGTAGCAGAAGAAAATTCACAAGTATGGGACGATGGAATCCATCACGAGCCGTCGTGACCATGACGGTCCGTCGCGTGGTCCGCCGACCCAGTCAGTTTTTATCAAATAATTTTACTGCTCGAACCTACTAAACAGGTCGTTACAACTAATTAGCCTTGGAACGTCTTTAAGTTCTCCAAATACTTAATGTGATCTAGTTGATGAATATAGTGTTAGAAGTAAGTTAAAACTTAACTAATTAGACTTAGAAAGTTGTTATGTTTCCAAATAAGTAATGTGATATCGTTGGTGAATATAGTGTTTGGAAGTAAGTTTAAACTCAACTAATTAGACTTAGAAAGTCTTTAAATTCTCCAAATACTTAATGTGATTTAGTTGTTAAATATAGTGTTAGAAGTAAATTAATACTTAACTAATTAGACTTAGAAAAATAGTTAAGTTCTTCAAATAAGTAATGTGATTTAGTTGGTGAATATAGTGTCTGAATTAACTTAAAACTTAAATGATTAGACATAGAAAGTCTTTAAATTCTTCAAACAACATAATGTGATTTAGTTGATGAATAGTGTTTTAGTTAAGTTAAAACTTAACTAATTAGCCTTAGAAAGTCTTTAATCTCTCAAAATACTTAATGTTATTTAGTTGGGGAATATAGTGTTCGAAGTAAGTTAAAGCTTAACTAATTACACTTAGAAAAATTGTTAAGTTCATCAAATAATTAATGTGAATTCGTTGGTAAATATAGTGTTTGGAAGTAAGTTAAAACTTAACTAATCAGACTTAGAAAGTCTTTAAGTTTTCCAAATAAGTTAATGTGATTTAGTTTATGAATATAGTGTTATAAGTAAGTTAAACCTAACAAATTAGCCTTAGAAAGTATTTAAGTTCTCCAAATACTTAATGTGATTTAGTTGATGAATATAGTGTTAGAAGTAATTTAAACCAAAACTAATTAGCCTTAGAAAGTCTTTAAGTTCTCAAAATACTTGATGTGATATAGTCGGTCAATATAGTGTTGGAAGTAAGTTAAAACTTAACAAATTAGACTTAGAAAAATTGTTACGTTCTTCAAATAAGTTATGCGATTAAGTTGATGAATATAGTGTTTGAATAAAGTTAAAATTTAACTTATTAGACTTAGAAAGTCTTTAAGTTCTCCAAATACTTAATGAGATTTAGTTGGTGAATATAGTGTTAGAAGTAAGTTAAAACATAACTAATTAGACTTGGAAAAATTGTGAAGTTCTTCAAATAAGTAATGTGAACTTGTTGGTAAATATAATGTTTGGAAGTAAGTTAAAACTTAAATAATTAGACTTAAAAAGTCTTTAAGTTATCCAAATAAGTTAATGTGATTTAGTTGATGAATATAGTGTTTTAGTTAAGTTAAAACTGAACTAATTAGCCTTAGAAAGTCTTTAAGTTCCCCAAATACTTAATGTGATTTAGTTGGTGAATATAGTGTTTGAATTAAGTTAAAACTTAACTAATTAGCCTTAGGAAGTCTTCAAGTTCTCCAAATAAGTTAATGTTATTTAGTTGATGAATATAGTGCTTTAGTTTAGTTAAAAATTAACTAATTAGCCTTAGAAAGTCTTTAAGTTTTCAAATACTTAATGTGATTTAGTTGATGAATATATTGTTAGAAGTAAGTAAAACTTAACTACTTAGACTTACAAATTCTTTAAGTTCTCCAAATCTTTAAGTTCATCAACTAAATAACACTAACTTATTGGGAGAACTTAAAGACTTTTTAAGTCTAATTAGGTAAGTTTTAGCTTACTTCCAAACACCATATTTACCAACGAATTCACATTACTTATTTGAAGAACTTAACAATTTTTCTAAATCTAATTAGTTAAGTTTTAACTTACTTCTAACACTATATTCACCAACTAAATCTCATTAAGTATTTGGAGAACTTAAAGACTTTCTAAGGCTAATTGGTTATGTTTTAACTTAACTAAAACACTATATTCATCAACTAAATCACATTATGTTATTTGAAGAACTTAAAGACTTTCTAAGTCTAATCAGTTAAGTTTTAACTTAATTCAAACACTATATTCACCAACTAAATCACATTACTTATTTGAATAACTTAACAATTTTTCTAAGTCTAATTAGTTAAGTTTTAACTTACTTCGAAAACTATATTTACCAACTAAATAACATTAAGTATTTGGAGAGCTTAAAGACTTTTTAAGGCTAATTATTTGAGTTTTAACTCAACTAAAACACTATATTCATCAACTAAATAACATTAACTTATTTGGATAATTTAAAGATTTTTTAAGTCTAATACGTTAAGTTTTAAGTTAATTAAAAAACACTATATTTAACAACTAAATCACATTACTTTTTACATATAATTAGTTATGTTTTAATTTACTTCTAACACTATATTCACCAACTAAATAACATTAAGTATTTGGAGAACTTAAAGACTTTCTAAGGCTAATTAGTTAAGTTTTAACTTAATTTAAACACTATATTCATCAACTAAAACACATTAACTTATTTGAAGAACTTAAAGACTTTCTAAGTCTAATCAGTTAAGTTTTAACTTAATTCAAACATTATATTCAACAACGAAATCACATTAAGTTATTTGAAGTACTTAACAATTTTTCTTACTCTAACTGGTTAAGTTTTAACTTACTTCTAACACTATTCACCAACGAAGTCACATTACTTGTTTGGAAAACTTAACAACTTCTAAGTCTAATTAGTTAAGTTTTAACTTAATTCTAACACTATATTGACCAACTAAATCACATTAAGTAGTTGGAGAACTTAAATATTTTCTAAGGCTAATTAGTTTAGGTTTAACTTACTTCTAACACTATATTCGCCAACTAAATCACATTATGTTTTTGGAGAACTTAAAGACTTTCTAAGTCTTATTATTTAAGTTTTAACTTACTTTCAAACCCTATATTCACCAACGAAATCACATTACTTATTTGGAAAACTTAACAACTTTCTAAGTGTAATTAGTTAAGTTTTAACTTACTTATAACACTATATTCACCAACTAAATCACATTGAGTATATGGAGAACTTAAAGACTTTCTAAGTCTAATTAGTTGAGTTTAATTTTACTTCCAAACACTATATTCACCAACGAAATCACATTACATATTTGGAAAACATAACAACTTTCTATGTTTAGTTAGTCAAGTTTTAACTTACTTCTAACACTATATTGACCAACTAAATCAGATTAAGTATTTGGAGAATTTAAAGACTTTCTAAGGCTAATTAGTTTAGGTTTAACTTACTTCTAACACTATATTCACCAACTAAATCACATTAAGTATTTGGAGAACTTATAGACTTTCTAAGACTAATAAGTTAAATTTTAACATACTTCCAAACTCTATATTCATCAACGAAATCACATTACTTGTTTGGAAAACTTAATAACTTTCTAAGTCTAATATGTTAAGTTTTAACTTACTTCTAACACTATATTCACCAACTAAATCACATTAAGTACTTGGAAAACTTAAAGACTTTCTAAGGTAAAACTTAACTAAAACACTATATTCATCAAATAAATCACATTAAATTATATGAAGAACTTGAAGACTTTGTAAGTCTAATTAGGTAAGTTTTAACTTAATTCAAACACTATATTCACCAACTAAATCACATTAAGTATTTGGAGAACTTAAAGACTTTCTAAGGCTTATTAGTTCAATTTTAACTTAACTAAAACACTATATTCATCAACTAAATCACATTAACTTATTTGGAGAACTTTAAGACTTTGTAAGTCTACTTAGTTAAGTTTTAACTTACTTCCAAACACTATATTTACCAACGAATTCACATTACTTATTTGAAGAACTTAACAATATTTCTAACTACAATTAGTTAAGTTTTAACTTACTTTTAACACTATATTCACCAACTAAATAACATTAAGTATTTGGAGACCATTTGATTTTGTCTATTTGCGGAAAATAAAAGAAGAACAAAAGAACTTACAAACCTAAAAACTCTATTCCATATATTGCATAATGTTTATGTAGAGAGAGAGCATTCAAGATAAATTTAGTATTTATAATTTTCTGATGCCTTCAATGGAAAAATACAAAGTATTATATAAACTTGAAAACATAAAAGGAATCTCAAAGCCTTTTTCCGATTGGTTGCAGAGGATTGGTTTATCCTTTCCTTATCTTTGCTTTTGGAAAAGTATTAGCTTTTACATCTGTCTTTTACTTTGCCGCTTTTACAGCTGTCTTTTAGTTTGCCGCTTTTACAGCTGTCTTTTACTTTTTGAAAAGCATCTTTTACTTTAGGGACCTTTTTCTTTGTTGGTTACTGCTGATAAAGCTTTAGCCAATCATGTCGGCCATGCCTGACGGTTATCTGGGTCCATCTGATCAATATGATAAAGATTCCGTCTCTTTCTAGATAATTCTGATCTTTAATGATCTCTATCTGAAAGACTAATTATTTCGATTTTAATATCTCAATTAGACATTAATCAAATGGATTTAGATAGGACCTTGCCAAGGCTTAAGGTTTTAACATCTCGCCATTATCATCACTTTGTGATGAAGCTTCGTCAAGAAGTCTGTTAATGGCTTCTACATCTGGTTCATCCTCCAATTCAGACAAGTCCTTTTCTAACCTTTTCTTCAATTCACTCTTAGAGGACGAAGGACATGATGAGCTCGTCTTATTAGAAGGAGAAGGACCATCTTTCTTGGCCGGAGACCAACCTTTACTCCTGATTTCTTTTGATAAGAATTTAATCCTATCAAAATCTGCAATAACAAACGTCCAACTTATAATATAAGATAAATGTTTCTTAATAAAATACTTACAAAGTTTTATATTCTTTGGTAATGTTGATATGCCTTCATCGATTTGGAACTGAGTATATTTCTCAGCAAAGCTTCGAGGCATTACTTGTTTATTTCAACCAAACCAGCTCCACCATTCGTAGAATCACCTGGGGATAGTAGAAGCTGCAACTTCTGGACAATATCTAAAATACAAGAAGTTTACCCAAGCTTCTTTGTCATCATACCAATTATAGGTATCTGGGTCAGACTTATCAGCTAACTCATGTTCAATATCTACTGATCCTTTGTCAACCGGGATAAATTCATAATATTTTTTAGTTTGTAATGAATTACCAGTTTCAACATAATTCCTGTTGGTATAGACAGGTTTTAAAAGATGTTTGATCTCATAACCTTCATATTCTTTATCTAAAGCAAGTATTGGGAAAACCTGCAAAGAAATCATTTCAAATTTTTCCATCTCTTTGGAAGAAGACTTTGTTCCTGCTGGAGAAACTGCTTCAGCAAAACTGGCTGGCTGTTTCATGGTGTAACATTCACTTGTCTGTTTTTGGGAAAATCTAAGTTCTCCTCTTGGGGATGAGGATGAACTGGGTTCTTGCTCCTTTTGGAAGGGCTTTTTATCTTTGATGAACTCTAACAACCTGTTTAGTAGGTTCGAGCAGTAAAATTATATTGAAAATAACTGGCTGGGTCGACGGATCAGGCGACGGACCGTCATGGTCACGACGGACCGTCGAGGGTGTTCGTTCCAAAACACTTCAACTCTGAAATCTGGGTACTGAGATTGACTCTTTGAACTTCACGACGGAACTGCAGCACGGACCGTCATAGACGCGACGGACCGTCGCAAACCCCTTTACTGAATTTAACTCTCTGAACTCTGTGACGGACCTGCAGGACGGACCGTCATAGACACGACGGGCCGTCACAGGTTGCGTAACCCCAACTGGGTCGGATTTCTGCTAAAGGTTTTAAAGGGGTGTTTTGGACTATTCATGACAAACTTTATGAAATTAGTGGGGTAAGTTTAATAATTTATTTACTTGGGGGTTAAAGGAGATAACTTTAAAATAAATAATGGGTTACTTTTATCATAATGAATTATATGATAATTAGGGTAAA
>NC_028642.1:32024487-32030851 GCF_001406875.1 Solanum pennellii
ATTTCAGGGTGAGCTATTATTCCTAGCTCGGGCTGGATTCTCTTCTTCACGTCTTGATGTCTTTGAAGTTCAGACAGGACCATATTTCTACTTATTTTAGTTCTTACATACTCTTAGACTAGTAATTTGAGGATAGATGTTCTTGATGTGATGACTTCCAGATTTTGGGGATGATAAGTATTATACTTTAAAAGTTTATTTAATTGATTTCGTTATTGAGTTTTGGATCTTCCGCATTTTATTCACTATTCAGAATTTATATACAGGTAAACGTTGGGGTTTAGATTGTTGGTTCGCTCACCTAGTAAGATAAGTGTGGGTGCCACTCGCGGCTCGTTTTGGGTCGTGACAAACTTGGTATCAGAGCTTTAGGTTCGTTGATCTCATCACACAAGAACGAGTCTAGTAGAGTCTTGAGGAACGGTAGGGGGACGCCCTTAATTTTCTTTGAGAGGCTATAGGACTTTAGGAAAACTCCATTCTTTTTTTCTTTCGTGCTATTACTTGGGTCCAATTGGTAGCTAGGTGATACAAATTGGTATCTGACATCCTCACTCTATCTCGCAGATGGTTAGAACTAGAGCAACAACTGTGTCAATACCAGCACCGGCAGGAAAGGGTGCGTTTGAGCCAACCATTGGGATCGTAGCTCGAGGAGGAGCAGTGGCAAGAGGCCGTGGTAGAGGTCGCAGGAGGACGCCCTCTAGAGGTAGAGGACAAACACCTGGTCCAGCTAGTAATAGGGCAGTGACTCCTCCACCGACTGATGAGGTAGTGAGAGAGGGTGAAGAAGGGGGAAATGAGCAGGTTCAAGATGAGGAATTACCACCCCAGCCTACCCCAGAGATGATTAACCAGGTTCTTACCTATCTTAGCGGGTTATCTGATCAGGGCCAGACACCTCCAGTGTTTTCTGCACCAGCACCTCAGGTTCAGGGGGTACAACATGCAGCCGCTGTGGCTCCCCGCATGGATGCCTCATTGGAAGTAGGCACGTTTCCTCGATTGACTACAGGGTCCATAATGACAAGTGATCAGCATGAACTTTTCACTAAGTTCTTAAAGTTAAAACCTCCAGTATTCAAGGGTGCTGAATCTGAAGATGCCTATGATTTTCTGGTTGATTGTCATGAGCTGCTACATAAGATGGACATAGTAGAACGATTCGGTGTGGAGTTTGTGACCTATCAGTTTCAGGGGGATGCCAAAATGTGGTGGCGGTCGTATGTTGAGTGTCAACCAGCACAGGCACCACCTATGACTTGGGCATCATTCTCTATCTTATTTATGGAGAAGTATATACCCCGGACTTTGAGGGATAGGAGGAGAGATGAATTCCTGAGCCTAGAGCAAGGAAGGATGTCTATTGCTGCTTATGAGGCTAAATTTCGTGCACTATCTAGGTATGCCACTCAGCTTTGTTTCAGTCCACAAGAGCGGATTCGCCGTTTTGTGAAGGGATTGAGGTCAGATTTGCGGATCCCAGCCTTACAGGTAGCTGCTGCAGCAAAATCCTTTCAGGAAGTGGTTGATTTTGTGATAGAAGTGGAGGGGGTGAAGCCAGACGACTTCACCATGGCGTCGACATCTAAGAAGTTCCGTAAGGGAGGTGAGTTTAGCGGTTCTTACTCCAGAGGGCAGAGTTCAGGAGGTTACAAAAACCGCCCTATTCAGTCTGCCCTGCAGGCTTTAGCTGGGGGTCCATCGCAGCCCAGTCAGCCCTTTTCTGAGTTTGGAGGTTATCCCCAGACTTCGTCACTTTCACAAAGACCTATGCTTGACTCCAGGAATTGTTATGGATGTGGGGAGACTGGACATATTAGGAGGTATTGTCCAAAACAGAGTTACAGACCCCCAATGGTTAGAGGTAGAGGTGGTCATGGGAGAGGCCGCCATTCTGGAGGACGTGGTGGCCAAGGTAATGGTGGTCACCCAATCAGTCGGGGTGGCGGGCAAGCTGGAACTGCTGCAGCGCAACATGATAGGGGCAATGGACAGACAGGTGATAGGGCCCATTGTTATGCTTTCCCCGGGAGGTCTGAAGCAGAGACATCTGATGCTGTTATCACAGGTAATCTTTTGGTCTGTGATTGCATGGCTTCTGTATTATTTGATCCTGGATCCACATTTTCATATGTATCTTCCTCATTTGCTACTGGTCTTGATTTACATTGCGAATTGCTTGACATGCCTATTAGTGTCTCTACTCCTGTGGGTGAGTCTGTGATAGTTGAGAAGGTGTATAGGTCTTGCCTTGTGACTTTTGTAGGGAGCAATACCTATGTAGATTTGATTATCCTAGAAATGGTTGATTTTGATGTAATTCTGGGTATGACTTGGCTTTCCCCAAATTTTGCAATCTTAGATTGTAATGCTAAAACTGTGACATTGGCCAAGCCTGGGACATATCCGCTAGTGTGGGAGGGTGACTACATTTCCACCCCAGTCCGTATTATCTCTTTTCTTCGCGCTAAGAGGATGGTTAGTAAAGGTTGTTTAGCCTTCTTGGCACATCTCAGGGATGATACTTCCAAAGTACCTTCGATTGAGTCTGTTTCGATAGTCTGTGAGTTTCTGGATGTGTTTCCTGCAGACCTTCCCGGTATGCCACCGGATAGGGATATTGATTTTTGTATTGATCTGGAGCCGGGTACTCGCCCCATTTCCATCCCCCCTTATAGAATGGCTCCAGCTGAGTTAAGGGAGTTAAAGGCCCAACTTCAGGAGTTGTTAGGTAAAGGTTTTATTAGACCAAGTGCATCCCCTTGGGGTGCTCCTGTTTTATTTGTGAAAAAGAAGGATGGAAGCCTTCGGATGTGCATAGACTACAGGCAGCTGAATAAGGTAACTATTAAGAACAAGTATCCTATTCCTCGAATTGATGATTTGTTCGATCAGTTACAAGGTGCTTGTGTCTTCTCTAAAATTGATCTGAGATCCGGTTATCATCAATTGAAAATACGGGCAGCAGATGTGCCAAAGACTGCTTTTTGAACCAGGTATGGGCATTACGAATTCTTAGTAATGTCTTTTGGGGTTACGAATGCCCCTGCTGCTTTCATGAGTCTGATGAACAGGATTTTTAAGCCATATCTGGATATCTTTGTTATTGTATTCATTGATGATATACTGATATACTCAAAGAGCAGGAAAGAACATGAGGAGCATTTGAGAATTGTATTGGAGTTGTTGAGGGAGAAAAGGCTTTATGCCAAATTCTCCAAGTGTGAGTTTTGGCTAGATTCAGTGTCCTTCTTGGGGCACGTGGTTTCTAAGGATGGAGTGATGGTGGATCCTTCTAAGATTGAAGCAGTGAAGAGTTGGGTAAGACCTACTAATGTTACAGAGGTAAGAAGCTTTGTTGGTTTAGCTAGCTACTACCGTCGATTTGTCAAGGGATTTTCTTCTATTGCTTCGCAGCTAACAAATTTGACTAAGCAGAATGTTCCCTTTGTATGGTCGGATGAATGTGAAGAAAGTTTTCAGAAACTCAAGACTTTGTTGACTACTGCACCAATTCTTACCTTGCCAGTGGAAGGTAAGAATTTCATTGTCTATTGTGATGCATCTTATTCTGGTTTGGGTGCAGTGCTAATGCAGGAGAGAAATGTAATTGCTTATGCTTCGAGGCAATTAAAAGTGCATGAACGTAACTATCCGACCCATGATTTGGAGTTGGCTGCAGTAGTATTTGCATTAAAGCAATGGAGACATTATCTATATGGGGTCAAGTGTGAAGTTTATACAGATCATCGTAGTTTACAGTACGTCTTTACTCAGAAAGATTTGAATTTGAGGCAGAGGAGGTGGATGGAACTATTGAAGGACTACGATATTACTATATTGTATAACCCAGGAAAAGCTAATGTTGTGGCAGATGCTTTAAGTAGAAAAGCAGGGAGCATGGGTAGTTTAGCCCACTTACAGGTTTCTAGACGCCCATTGGCTAGAGAGGTTCAGACTCTGGCTAATGACTTTATGAGTATGGAAGTACTAGAGAAGGGAGGATTTTTGGCCTGTGTGGAGGCAAGATCTTCTTTTCTTGACAAGATTAAGGAGAAGCAGTTTACTGATGAGAAGCTGAGCCGAATTCGAGATATGGTATTGCGAGGAGAGGCTAAAAAGCAATAATTGATGAGGAAGGTGTTTTGAGAATTAAGGGAAGGGTATGTGTGCCCCGTGCGGATGATTTGATTCACACTATTCTTACAGAGGCTCATAGTTCAAGGTATTCTATACATCCTGGTGCAACCAAGATGTATCGTGACCTAAAGCAACATTTTTGGTGGAGTAGAACGAAGCTTGACATTGTTGATTTTGTTGCCCAATGCCCGAATTGTCAGCAAGTAAAGTATGAACACCAGAGGCCTGGAGGAACACTTCAGAGAATGCCCATTCCTGAATGGAAGTGGGAAAGAATTGCAATGGATTTCGTGGTTGGTCTTCCAAAGACATTGGGTATGTTTGATTCTATTTGGGTAATTGTTGACAGGTTAACTAAGTCTGCTCACTTCATTCCGGTCAAGATGACTTACAATGCAGAGAAGTTAGCCAAACTCTATATCTCGGAAATTGTTCGATTGCATGGAGTTCCACTCTCCATCATATCAGATAGAGGTACGCAGTTTACTTCTAAGTTTTGGAGAACATTACATGCTGAATTAGGTACTAGGCTGGATCTTAGTACTGCATTTCACCCTCAGACCGATGGTCAGTCTGAGCGAACGATTCAGGTGTTGGAGGATATGCTTCGTGCATGTGTGATAGAATTTGGTGGTCATTGGGATAAATTCTTACCCTTAGCAGAGTTTTCATACAACAATAGCTATCACTCAAGTATTGATATGGCCCCATTTGAGGCACTATATGGGAGGAGATGTAGGTCTCCCAATTGTTGGTTTGATGCATTTGAGGTAAGATCTTGGGGTACCGATTTTTTGAGGGAATCGTTAGATAAGGTAAAATTCATTCTGGATAAGCTGCTAGCAGCTCAGAGCAGGCAGAAGGAATATGCAGATCAAAAGGTTAGGGACTTGAATTTTATGGAGGGCGAACAAGTCTTGCTGAAGGTTTCACCCATGAAAGGGGTGATGTGGTTTGGTAAGCGAGGTAAACTTAGTCCGAGGTATATTGGGTCATTTAAAGTTTTGAAGCGCGTGGGGGAGGTGGCTTATGAATTGGCATTGCCTCCAGGACTCTCAGGAGTGCACCCGGTATTTCATGTGTCTATGCTGAAAAAGTACCGTGGGGATGGAAACTACATTATTCGTTGGGCTTCAATTCTTCTTGACGAGAATTTGTCTTATGTGGAGGAGCCGGTTGCTATTCTAGCTAGAGTAGTCCGCAAGTTGAGATCAAAGGAGATTGCATCCATCAAGGTTCAGTGGAAGAATAGGCCAGTTGAAGAGTCTACTTGGGAGAATGAGGCGGATATGCAAGAAAAATATCCACATCTTTTTACAGATTCAGGTACTCTTTCTCGCCCTTGTTTTCTTCCTGTGATTGTTCGGGGACGAACGATGGGTAAATTGGTATCTATTGTAACAACCTGTTTAGTAGGTTCGAGAAGTAAAATTATTTTGAAAGTAACTGACTGGGTCGACGGATCAGGCGACGGACCGTCATGGTCACGACGGACCGTCGAGGGTCTTCGTTCCAAAACACTTCAACTCTGAAATCTGGGTACTGAGATCGACTCTCTGAACTTCACGACAGAACTGCAGCACGAACCGTCATAGATGCGACGGACCGTCGCAAACCCCTTTACTAAATTTAACTCTCTGAACTCTGTGACGGACCTGCAGGACGGATCGTCATAGACACGACGGGCCGTCACAGGTTGCGTAACCCCAACTGGGTCGGATTTCTGCTAAAGGTTTTAAAGGGGTGTTTTGGACTATTCATGACAAACTTTATGAAATTAGTGGGGTAAGTTTAATAATTTATTTACTTGGAGGGTTAAAGGAGATAACCTTGAAATAAATAATGGGTTACTTTTATCATAATGAATTATATGATAATTAGGGTAAAAGAAAAAGAATCTGGAGATGAAGAAGAAAAAGACAGAAAGGGGAGAACGAGCGAGAGAGAGAGAACGAAGAGGAAAGCAAAAGGCATTGGGGAGATAGCTTGCTTGATCACGATTCTTCGGTGGAGGTAGGTTATGGTTTATTTCTATGTGATAGATAAACTCTAAATAGCGATTGATATGTATTGGGTGGTATTGTAAAGTCTTCTATATACTTGATTGTGTGTTTGTATGTTGTGATCGTATAATTGTGGTGGTTAGAATGATGAGACTGTTGAATCTTCAATCTTAAATCCTCTCTATTAAGATGACGCTTGACATAAAGAAAGCTTGATG
>NC_028642.1:32031242-32043123 GCF_001406875.1 Solanum pennellii
TTTCTATTTTGAGTTGGCCGATGATACCTACTCAGTACGTGTTCCTTGTACTGACCCCTACTTTTATTTCCTTCTTGTTGTTTTGTGGAGTGCAGCAAGTGCACCATTGACTTAGACTCGTCCTCAACTCTAGCCAGTCTTCAGCACGTCAGATTTCAGGGTGAGCTATTATTCCTAGCTCGGGCTGGATTCTCTTCTTCACGTCTTGATGTCTTTGAAGTTCGGACATGGACCATCATTCTACTTATTTTAGTTCTTAAATACTCTTAGACTAGTAATTTGAGGATAGATGTTCTTGATGTGATGACTTCCAGATTTTGGGGATGATAAGTATTATACTTTATAAGTTTATTTAATTGATTTCGTTAATGAGTTTTGGATCCTCCGCATTTTATTCACTATTCAAAATTTATATACTGGTAAACGTTGGGGTTTAGATTGTTGGTTCGCTCACCTAGTAAGATAAGTGTGGGTGCCACTCGCGGCTCGTTTTGGGTCGTGACATGAACTATTCTGTGGCAGCTCAGGATGAACAATTGGCGGCAATTGGGCCAATACTGAATACCTGTTTATATCGGACCTAACATGGTTTGTTTCAGGCCTTATAGGAAATGGCTCTGGCTCTCTTATTTGTCCACTTGGATTGGACCTTGCTGGTTGTCTGCCAGCTATGGGTCTAACTTGCGGTCTGCTCATGTTTTCCCTGCAAAAATTCACGAGTTGGGAAATCTGGCAATGAATTGTTTTCGCCTTTAATAAATTCAATTTGCCTTTAATAAATTCAATTTGAAAATCGAAACTAGATAATAAGGTTTGCCACCTAGCAAAAATTTGTTTAGAAACAATATTCTTAACATCCTTTTGGAGGATTTCTTTAGCAGATTTACAATCTACTCTAAGAAAGAATTCTTTATTGATCAAGTCATCTTGAAACTTAGTTATACAAAGAACAATAGCAAGGATTTCCTTTTTTAATCGTGCCAGATTCCAGAAGTATAACGGACTAATTGTTCTGAAGAATTGGGGTCTTTACTTTATTTAAGAATACCACCATATCCAATGTTAGACGCATCAGTCTCAACAATCATAAAATAGTCAGGGTTAGAAATACCAAGGCATGGAAGATTTTTAACCTTATTCTTTAAAAGAATAACTGCATTGGTTTGTTCAACACTCCAGGGTGAAGGAATCTTCTTTAACCTATCAAAGAGAGGTTTGCAAATATGCCTAACTTTGGGAATAAAAATCTGCTACATCGTTGAGACTTCCTAAAAATCTTTGCAACTGAGTTTTATCCAAAATAACATTGGGAAACTTATCAGAAAACTCAATTGATCTGCAAATTGGTTTATAGGTACCTTGATAAAGATCATGTCCTAAAAATCTGATTTTTGTTTGAAATAACTTAATCTTTTTAGCACTAATAACTAATCCATTGTGCTTAATAATTTTAAAGAAAAGATTTAAATGTTTGAAATGAGAATCAATGTCCTCGGAAAAGATTAACACATCATTAATATAAACAATTGAAAAATGACTAATATGATTGAATATAGAATTCATAATATTTTGAAACTCTGATGGGGCATTTTTAAGCCCAATAGGCATGACATTCCATTCATATTGTCCACACGGGACATTCAAAGCTGTTTTATATTTATCTTGTTCAGCAATTTGAATTTGCCAAAATCCTGACTTTAAATCAAATTTACTATAATTATTTGCTTTAAAAGTTTGTTTTAAAAGATCCCTTTTGTTAGGAATCGGATAACGAATCCATTTTAAAACTGAGTTTAAAGGTTTGTAATTAATAACAAGTCTTGGGGAACCTCGTTCTTGTTCAGCTCAATTGTTAATATAAAATACTGAACAACTCCAAGGTGATTCTGAAGGACGAATAATTTTATTATTCAAAAGAGTATGAATTTCTTTCTTACAGATTTCCATTCATTCATGGTTCATCTGAATAGGCCTAGCTTTCGTAGAGATGGCCTTTTCATCAAATCAATCAATATAAAGTAAATCTATAATATGGGATTTTTGATCCCAAAAAGTGTTTGGAAATTCTGAGCAAATTTCACTTTCAAAATTCTTTTGAAGATTGGCAATTTTAGCAACCATTTTCGGGGTTTTTAAAATTTGCTCAATTTTCTTAATTCTAATATCTTCTTTTAAAAAACAAATCTGATTGATTTTAAATGCAGTTCGTTTATGAAAAAATTTACTTTCTTCAAGAAAAAGTGTCTTGATAAAAGGAAACGAAATTTCTTTTCCTAAAATTTTTGTTTTGATTGATTCAAAATCTTAAATATAAGGTTTAATCTGGGTAATAAAAGGTATACCCAAAATAATCTCCTCATTAATGTTTTTAGTTATGACAAAATCATTAGCAAGGCATATACCGTCATTGCAGATATGAGCATTTGAAAGTTGATAATTTATACAGATGCCCTCACCAGTCGTGTTGTATAACTTGGTAGTTCCCTTCTGGAGGTACTTGGTTGGAATTAAACCTTCAACAATGCAATTACGATCTGCACCACTGTCTAACAAAGCAATTTGTTAAGTACAAAATTAGAATTAACTACTAACTTAATCATAATGTGAGAACTCTGAGGTCTAACCTTAGTGATCATACTAATACCTGTGTCTTCAATACCTTTAGGTGATGAAGGGGCTGATTGATTGGAAGAGTTGTTATCTTCATCTTCGTTATCTGAAGTACCAATCTCTTTTCCTTTAAGAGATACTTCAGCATTCTTAAGAAACTGTTTTGCTAAAGCATCAATTTCAATTTTGTTAAGTCTTGACTTAACTTCTCGAACTTCTTCTTTGAGAGCGTTAACTTCTGCTCGAAGTTCATTGATAGAAGGTTCTTCCCTCTTATCTGTATATCTTGCATGATTTGCTTCATGCTGAAAGGAGTTACACTCCTTGCAACTTCTTTCTCCTTCGTTTAGTGACAAGCTTTTGAAGCTCCAAAGGATAGCTCATTATCTTTGATATACTCAATAATTGCAAATAAGATTTCAGCAGAACCTTCTAAGAGTACTCGGACAGATTGGCCATCACAATGACAAAATGCTCCTTGGCAATTGCATTCTTGTCCACTATCTTCTGAATCTTGAGCAATATTGAGGAACTCTTCGTCCTCAGTTTCTTCTTCTGAAGAGGAAGACGATTCTGATTCTTCTTCGTTTAATATAGACTTCACTTTTCCTTAGTTTCCTCATCTACTTCAACAAGATTGATCTTCTTCTTTTTTCTTTTGTTTTTCGGACAATCAGGAGACTTGTGTACAGACTTTCCACATGTCCAACACTTGCCTTCGTTAGATGTGTTGTGAGAAGTTTTCTTACTTCTCTTTCCTTAAAAATATCCTTTCCTTTTTGAGGATCATCTTTTAGGTGACGATTTTCCAGATTGTTCATTCTTCGAAACCTTTCTTGCTGAAGGGGATTTTAGACTTGGGAAACAGAAGTCTTGACAAAAACTTCCAAGTTCATTACTTGAAAATTTTTTATCTTTCTTAAGCTGTTCTTTTAGCTTCAAATCAGTACATAGCTCCATTGCTACGAATTGAATCAAACTTGTAAGATCTTCATAAGTCATTTCTGAATATGAAATTTTACCATCACATCAATCTCTTATTTTGGATCGAACCTTTTCCGCAAAATGGGGAGGTAATCCACTAAGGAATCTCTCTTTCCAATAATCGTTGTTGCAGTCATCTCTTAACATGACCTTTGCAATTAAACATATCTTTATACCACCTAAAATCAGTCAATTTCTTGCAGTAAAGATTTTTGAATATTTCCAAACTTCTGTCTTGAAATAATCGTGGTTCTCCCACAAAATGTTTAGCAATGCAGTAAAGTAGAGTTGCAGTTGCATCCTCAACTACCTCTAAAGATGTAGTAGTTTGACCTCCTTCAGTCTTAACAACATTCTTGCTTGCAACAGCATCAAGAATCTCATTTTTATTTTGTTCTGTGAGATAATTGTCCCACCAATTAATTAGAGTACCTGAAAAACCTGCAACTATCCAGTTAGTTGCTTACATATCGGTGGCACTCTTCCATTTATAGGTTGTGATGTTCATGCCCATCTCTTGGAGTCTATTATAGATTTGGCCATCAGCCATACAATCTATATTCCATTCTGTTATACCTGTACCATCTGCAACACTCTCGGGATGCATATTGTTCTCTTCGAACTGGATATCAGGAAAACAAGGTCCGGGATAAAAGTTTTTGGAGTGAGGAAGTCTATCCTTAATAGCTCCAACCTTATCTCCCTGAGATATCTTAATACTCTTAAGTTGCTCATTAATCCTTTCTCGGATTTCTGGAGAATTGTTGAAATCATTTGCTGGCTTAGGAAAATCCTCTGGGAAAATTTATGAATTTTGAAGATAGGATTAGTTTCTAAGTTAAAACCTGATTTGGAAGAACTGGGTTTGTTACCAATCTGGCTAGTACCACTATAATTATACTTTGAATCCTCAATTTGTTTGGAAACAACATGAAGAACTTGGTTGGTATAATTATTTTGTTCAAAAACTTTGTTTATTTCTTCAATAGTCACAATGCTTTTTTCCTTATGTTCTGAAGGTTTTTTGAAAGGCTCTACTTTCAAAACATCTTTTCAATAAGGGATGTTTATACCTTCAAGAGGAGGAGTAACACTTTCAACAACCTTGTCTTTGGTATGCCATCTGTTTACCAAAACCTGAAGCGATGAATTGGATTCACCGATTTGGCCTGTAGATTCAAACCATTTGTAGAATTCAATTTCTGTCTTGAATCTCTTCATATCCTTAAACCATTTGTCTTTGAACAAGACTCTCTGATCTCTTGTGTATGAATCCACATACCAAGCTTTCTTTAAAACATGCTTAGGGCTCATCCACCACCTATTAATCTTTTTTATGTCAGGAGTGAATTTGTCGACTGACTTAATAACTCCTATAGAATCCTTTTTCTTATGAGGAAGAGCTTTCATTTCGCTAGGAGTAGAACTTCCTGCCAAAGAAGAATCATAATAAACTTTGGGGATAGTTCGGGTGAAATCTACCCGCGGAATTTACCCTGTTGTACCTCAGTGGTTTCATACAAATCCTCTTCTCCCTCCCGGGTCTTTGAAGTAGAAGGTCTAGCCATAGACATTCTTCTACTAGAAGACTCATGGCCGAAAGACTTAGATCTAAGAAACTTAAGGTTAACAGATCCATCTGCAAATTGAAGAATACTTTCTAGGGAAGACCTAGAAGGCTGAACCTGAAGGGGTTCGGTGATAGATTCAAATTTCCAACTTCCATCGGAAAGAATCTCATCCCACTTTTACATTCTAGGCACAAAAGTAGTGCTATGCTCTTGGTTAGATTCCATAAGCATAGTAACTCCCTTGGGACTAGAGTTAATTGACTTTGGGGCAATAGTGGTTTTCATTAGCTTGTAATATACCCGATATATTACAGCTTAATCTCTGGTTCCTAATTTGCTATTCATATTCTTGGTTTTGACAATAAGTGTCAAGGTATCAAGAATATTAGGGTCTTCTATCTCGACAGAGAAATTAGGATAACAATTGAAGTAAACTGGCCTCTGAGCTAGATTACTTTCTATGATTCCTAGCAACATCATCAACATTGAGAAGTATAACATCTCTAAGCATTAAACAAATAAGAATGTTTAAGGCTTTACCGAAAAGAGGTTTAACATCTACCCGTACAAGACCAATATGAAGAAATTTAAATTCTTTCATATATCTGTCTATGTCAGCAGCAATCAACAATTCAATAGTCTCTAAAGAGTTATTAATTGCAGAGGTTGATTCACAAGTTTTTATATTAAAACTTGTAAACAAACTAAAATTACCTATTCGGTCAATCTTATTAATCGGTTCTTTAGGAATGGACCAATTTTGTAAACACATATATTCTTTAGATATAGAACATTTAACAGAGTTAACAATATTATTACTATTCATGATAACAAACAGTTGTCTTTAGGCATGAAAGAACTTCAAGGACAAGTTAAGCAATAAGAATAATTTTAACAAATATTATCAAACCTATGAAAATTTAACTATGATTCTTGTAAATCTAAAGAAATTTAAAGCAGTGATTATCTAGATAATATAAAGGTTAACAATATTTAACAATTGAATTGGCCTTGGACGTTACTCAACTTATATCACGCATGTTGGATATTACAATCTTTGGCAAGTCTTATTGTAGGACGGATCACCAAAAGATCGGCTGCCTGCCCCCGGTATCTTACTGGACTTACAATGATCTAGTTTCAGGATAACCAAGTCCTTAAGCCGGAGATTAATCGGCACACTCAGACTTATGCAGAGACAAAACCTCAACATGATAATAAGGAAACCATGGCCTTTAACTTGCTTTAATTGAAGTTAACGAAAACATTATACAGGATAATAACAAAGATATAAATTCTTTAATACTTAATGAGATTTAATTGGTGAATATAGTGTTAGAAGTATGTTAAAACTTAAATAACTAGCATTAGAAAAATTGTTAAGTTCTTCACATAAGCAATGTGAATTAGTTGGTAAATATAGTGTTTGGAAGTAAGTTAAAACTTAACGAATTAGACTTAGAAAGTCTTTAAGTTCTCCAAATAAGTTAATTTGATTTAGTTGATGAATATATTGTTTTAGTTAGGTTCAAACTGAACTAATTAGCCTCAGAAAGTCTTTAAGTTCTCCAAATACTTAATGTGATTTAGTTGGTGCATATAGTGTTTGAATGAAGTTAAAACATAACAAATTAGACTTAGAAAGTCTTCAAATTCTCGAAATAAGTTAATGTGATTTAGCTGATGAATATAATGTTTTAGTTAAGTTAAAACTTGACTAATTAGCCCTAGCAAGTCTTTATGTTTTCAAAATACTTAATGTGATTTAGTTGGTGAATATAGTGTTAGAAGTAAGTTAAAACTTAACTAATTAGACTTAGAAAGTTGTTAAGTTTCCAAATAAGTAATGTGATTTCGTTGGTGAATATAACGTTTGGAAGTAAATTAAAATTTAACTTATAAGACTTAGAAAGTCTATAAGTTCTCCAAATACTTAATGTGATTTAGTTGGTGAATATAGTGTTAGAAGTAAGTTAAACCTAAACTAATTAGCCTTAGAAAGTCTTTAAGTTCTCCAAATACTTAATGTGATTTAGTTGGTAATTATAGTGTTAGAAGTAAGTTAAAACTTAACTAATTAGTCTTAGAAAAATGTTAAGTTCTCCAAACAAGTAATGGAATTTCGTTGGTGAATATACTGTTTAGAAGTAAGTAAAACTTAAACTAATTATCCTTGGAAACTCTTTAAGTTCTCCAAATTATTAATGTGATTTAGCTGGTGAATATAGTGTTAGAAGTAAGTTAAACCTAAACTAATTAGCCTTAGAAAGTCTTTAAGATCTCCAAATACTTAATATGATTTAGCCGGTCAGTATAGTATTAGAAGTAAGTTAAAACATAACTAATTAGACTTACAAAAATTGTTAAGTTCTTCAGATAAGTTAATGTGATTTAGTTGGTGAATATAGTGTTTGACTTAAGTTAAAACTTAACTGATTAGACTTAGAAAGTATTTAAGTTCTTCAAATAAGTAATGTGATTTCGTTGGTGAATATAGTGTTTGGAAGAAAGTTATTGTAACAACCTGTTTAGTCGGTTCGAACAGTAGAATTATTCTTGATAAAAATTGACTGGGTCGACGGACCACGTGACGGACCGTCATGGTCGTGACGGACCGTGATGGACTCCGTCGTCCCACACTTGTTCAGTTTCTTCTGCTGCTCTTCTCATTACCCTCGACGACAAGTAGGACGAACCATCATAGGCACGACGGACCGTCGAGGGCCTTCGTTCCAAAACACTTCAACTCTGGGAATCGGGGTACTGGAGTTACTTCTCTGAACTTCAGGACGGACCGTCATGGATACGACGGACCGTCACAGGGTCTTCGTTCCAAAACACTTTAATTTTTGGAGTCTGGGTACCGGAATTGACTCTCTGAACTTCACGACGGACTTGCAGCACGGACCGTCGTAGATACGACGGACCGTCACACGCTGCGTAACCCCGACTTGGTCAGACATCCGCTAAATTTTCTTAGGGGTGTTTTGGACTATTCATACTTATTATTATGAAATTAGTGGGGTAATGTGTTTAATGGAGTTAGTTAGGGGGTTAAAGGAGATAACCTTAAAATAAATAGGGGGTTACTTTTACCATCTTTTATAATTGATTATATGATAATTAGCGTAAAAAGAATCTGAAAAAGGGAAAAGGTGAAAAGAGGAGGAGACGTGAAACGAACGAAGGGAGCGAAGTATTGAGGAAAACAAAGGCATTGGAGAGGTAGCTTGCTTGATTTCGATTCTCCGATGGAGGTAGGTTATGGTTTAATTCTATCTAATAGATAAACTCTAAATAGCGATTGATATGTATTGAATGATATTGTAAAGTCTCCTATGTACTTGGTTGTGTGGTTGCATGTTTTTGATTATGTGGTTTGTGGTTGGCTATAAAATTATGAGAATGTTGAAATTCTAATCTTGAACCATCTCTACCGAAGTAATGCCTTGAATAAAGGAGGATTGATGAGATATTACTAAATAATGAAAAAGTGGTGGTAATAAATGATGATTAATGGTAATTTTGGATCGGAGTGTCACGCTCCGACACGGATTATTGGATCGGAGTGTCACGTTTCGACATGGATTATTGGATCGGAGTGTCACGTTCCGACACAGTATTAGGGGATCGGAGTGTCACGTTCCGACACAGTAACATTAAAGGCAAGAAATCTTGAATTAACTTAATATACTCGAACTCAAAGAACCTAGTTCCCAAACGAGTATGGTGTAGAGGCATGAGTCCTCATAGGTGTGCTTAATGTTGTGATTGAGGGTGTAACCATTATGGTGTTGTTGTGTCTATGGTTCACGTGCTTGTTGTTTGCCAACTGTTAAGTATTGTAGTTGGTTTTATACTATTGTTTAATATATACTGGTTTCTATTTTGAGTTGGCCGATGATACCTACTCAGTACGTGTTCCTTGTACTGACCCCTACTTTTATTTTCTTCTTGTTGTTTTGTGGAGTGCAGCAAGTGCACCATTGACTTCGACTCGTCCTCAACTCTAGCCAGTCTTCAGCACATCAGATTTCAGGGTGAGCTATTATTCCTAGCTCGGGCTGGATTCTCTTCTTCACGTCTTGATGTCTTTGAAGTTCGGACATGGACCATCTTTCTACTTATTTTAGTTTTTAAATACTCTTAGACTTAGTAATTTGAGGATAGATGTTCTTGATGTGATGACTTCCAGATTTTGGGGATAATAAGTATTATACTTTAGAAGTTTATTTAATTGATTTCGTTAATGAGTTTTGGATCTTCCGCATTTTATTTACTATTCAAAATTTATATACTGGTAAACGTTGGGGTTTAGATTGTTGGTTCGCTCACCTAGTAAGATAAGTGTGGGTGCCACTCGCGGCTCGTTTTGGGTCGTGACACACTTGGTATCAGAGCTTTAGGTTCGTTGGTCTCATCACACAAGAACGAGTCTAGTAGAGTCTTGAGGAACGGTAGGGGGACGCCCTTACTTTTCTTTGAGAGGCTATAGGACTTTAGGAAAACTCCATTCTTTCTTTCTTTCGTGCTATTACTTGGGTCCAATTGGTATCTAGGTGATACAAATTGGTATCTGTCATCCTCACTCTATCTCGCAGATGGTTAGAACTAGAGCAAAAACTGTGTCAACACCAACACCGGCAGGACAGGGTGCGTCTGAGCAAACCATTGGGACCGTAGCTCGAGGAGGAGCAGTGGCAAGAGGCCGTGGTAGAGGTCGCAGGAGGACGCCCTCTAGAGGTAGAGGACAAACACCTGGTCCAGCTAGTAATAGGGCAGTGACTCCTCCACCGACTGATGAGGTAGTGAGAGAGGGTGAAGAAGGGGAAAATGAGCAGGTTCAAGATGAGGAATTACCACCCCAGCCTACCCGAGAGATGATTAACCAGGTTCTTACCTATCTTAGCGGGTTATCTGATCAGGGCCAGACACCTCCAGTGTTTTCTGCACCAGCACCTCAGGTTCAGGGGGTACAACATGCAGCCGCTGTGGCTCCCCGCATGGATGCCTCATTGGAAGTAGGCACGTTTCCTCGATTGACTACAGGGTCCATAATGACAAGTGATCAGCATGAACTTTTCACTAAATTCTTAAAGTTGAAACCTCCAGTATTCAAGGGTGCTGAATATGAAGATGCCTATGATTTTCTGGTTGATTGTAATGAGTTGCTACATAAGATGGACATAGTAGAACGATTCGGTGTTGAGTTTGTGACCTATCAGTTTCAGGGGGATGCCAAAATGTGGTGGCGGTCGTATGTTGAGTGTCAACCAGCACAGGCACCACCTATGACTTGGGCATCATTCTCTAGCTTATTTATGGAGAGGTATATACCGCGGACTTTGAGGGATAGGAGGAGAGATGAATTCCTGAGCCTAGAGAAAGGAAGGATGTCTGTTGCTGCTTATGAGGCTAAGTTTCGTGCACTATCCAGGTATGCCACTCAGCTTTGCTTCAGTCCGCAAGAGCAGATTCGCCGTTTTGTGAAGGGATTGAGGTCAGATTTGCGGATCACAGCCTTACAGGTAGCTGCTGCAGCAAAATCCTTTCAGGAAGTGGTTGATTTTGTTATAGAGGTGGAGGGGGTGAAGCCAGACGACTTTACCATGGCGTCGACATCTAAGAAGTTCCGTAAGGGAGGTGATTTTAGCGGTTCATACTCCGGAGGGCAGATTTCAGGAGGTTACCCAACCCGTCCTATTCAGTCTTCACTACAGGCTTTAGCTGGGGGTCCATCGCAGCCCAGTCAGCCTTTTTCTGAGTTTGGAGGTTATCCCCAGACTGCGTCATTTTCACAGAGACCTATGCTTGACTCAAAAAATTGTTATGGATGTGGAGAGACTGGACATATTAGGAAATATTGTCCAAAACAGAGTTACAGACCCCCAATAGTTAGAGGTAGGGGTGGTCATGGGAGAGGCCGCCATTATGGAGGACGTGGTGGCCAAGGTAATGGTGGTCACCCAATCAGTCGGGGTGGCGGGCAAGCTGGAACTGCTGCAGCACAACATGATAGGGTCAATGGACAGACAGGTGATAGGGCCCATTGTTATGCTTTCCCCGGGAGGTCTGAAGCAGAGACATCTGATGCTGTTATCACAGGTAATCTTTTGGTCTGTGATTGCACGGCTTCTGTATTATTTGATCCTGGATCCAAATTTTCATATGTATCTTCCTCATTTGCTACTGGTCTTGATTTACATAGCGATTTTCTTGACATGCCTATCAGTGTCTCTACTCATGTGGGTGAGTCTGTGATAGTTGAGAAAGTGTATAGGTCCTGCCTTGTGACTTTTGTAGGGAGCAATACCTATGTAGATTTGATTATTTTAGAGATGGTTTATTTTGATTTAATTCTGGGTATGACTTGGCTTTCTCCAAATTTTGCAATCTTAGATTGTAATGCTAAAACTGTGACATTGGCCAAGCCTGGGACAGATCCGCTAGTGTGGGAGGGTGACTACATTTCCACCCCAGTCCGTATTATCTCTTTTCTTTGCGCTAAGAGGATGGTTAGTAAAGGTTGTTTAGCCTTCTTGGCACATCTCATGGATGATACTTCCAAAGTACCTTCGGTTGAGTCTGTTTCGATAGTCTGTGAGTTTCTGGATGTGTTTCCTGCAGACCATCATGGTATGCCAACGGATAGGGATATTGATTTTTGTATCGATCTGGAGCCGGGTACTCGCCCCATTTCCATCCCCCCTTATAGA
>NC_028642.1:32045425-32055392 GCF_001406875.1 Solanum pennellii
GAATATGCAGATCGAAAGGTTAGGGACTTGAATTTTATGGAGGGTGAACAAGTCTTGCTGAAGGTTTCACCCATGAAAGGGGTGATGCGGTTTGGTAAGCGAGGTAAACTTAGTCCGAGGTATATTGGGCCATTTGAAGTTTTGAAGCGCGTGGGGGAGGTGGCTTATGAATTGGCATTGCCTCCAGGACTCTCCGTTGTGCACCCGGTATTTCATGTGTCTATGCTGAAAAAGTACCATGGGGATGGAAACTTCATCATTCGTTGGGATTCAGTTCTTCTTGATGAGAATTTGTCTTATGAGGAGGAGCATGTTGCTATTCTAGATAGAGAAGTCCGCAAGTTTAGATCAAAGGAGATTGTGTCTATCAAGGTTCAGTGGAAGAATCTGCCAGTTGAAGATATCCACATCTTTTTACAGATTCAGGTACTCTTTCTCGCCCTTGTTTTTCTTCCTGTGATCGTTCAAGGACGAACGATGGGTAAATTGGTATCTATTGTAACAACCTGTTTAGTCGGTTCGAAAAGTAGAATTATTCTTGATAAAAACTGACTGGGTCGACGGACCACGTGACGGACCGTCATGGTCGTGACGGACCGTGATGGACTCCGTCGTCCCACACTTGTTCAGTTTCTTCTGTTGACCTTCTCATTACCCTCGACGACAAGTAGGACGAACCGTCATAGGCACGACGGACCGTCGAGGGCGTTCGTTTCAAAACACTTCAACTCTGGGAATCGGGGTACTAGAGTTACTTCTCTGAACTTCAGGACGGACCTGCAGGACGGACCGTCATGGATACGACGGACCGTCACAGGGTCTTCGTTCCAAAACACTTCAATTTTTGGAGTCTGGGTACCGGAATCGACTCTCTGAACTTCACGACGGACTTGCAGCACGGACCGCCGTAGATACGACGGACCGTCACAAGCTGCGTAACCCCGACTTGGTAAGACTTCCGCTAAATTTTCTTAGGGGTGTTTTGGACTATTCATAATTATTATTATGAAATTAGTGGGGTAATGGGTATAATGGAGTTAGTTGGGGGGTTAAAGGAGATAACCTTAAAATAAATAGTGGGTTACTTTTACCATCTTTTATAATTGACTGTATGATAATTAGGGTAAAAAGAATCTGAAAAAGGGAAAAAGTGAAAAGAGGAGGAGACGTGAAACGAACGAAGGGAGCGAAGTATTGAGGAAAACAAAGGCATCGGAGAGGTAGCTTGCTTGATTTCGATTCTCCGGTGGAGGTAGGTTATGGTTTAATTCTATCTAATAGATAAACTCTAAATAGTGATTAATATGTATTGAATGATATTGTAAAGTCTCCTATGTACTTGATTGTGTGGTTGCATGTTTTTGATTGTGTGGTTTGTGGTTGGCTATAAAATTATGAGAATGTTGAAATTCTAATCTTGAACCATCTCTACCGAAGTAATGCCTTGAATAAAGGAGGCTTGATGAGATATTACTAAATAATGAAAAAGTGGTGGTAATAATGATTAATGGTAATTTTGGATCGGAGTGTCACGTTCCGACACGGATTATTGGATCGGAGTGTCACGTTCCGACACGTATTATTGGATCGGAGTGTCACGTTCCGACACGGATTATTGGATCGGAGTCTCACGTTCCGACACAGTATTATTGGATCGGAGTGTCACGTTCCGACACGGATTATTGGATCGGAGTGTCACGTTCCGACACGTATTATTGGATCGGAGTGTCACGTTCCGACACGGATTATTGGATCGGAGTGTCACGTTCCGACACGTATTATTGGATCGGAGTGTCACGTTCCGACACGGATTATTGGATCGGAGTGTCACGTTCCGACACGTATTATTGGATCGGAGTGTCACGTTCCGACACGGATTATTGGATCGGAGTGTCACGTTCCGACACGTATTATTGGATCGGAGTGTCACGTTCCGACACGGATTATTGGATCGGAGTGTCACGTTCCGACACGTATTATTGGATCGGAGTGTCACGTTCCGACACGGATTATTGGATCGGAGTGTCACGTTCCGACACGTATTATTGGATCGGAGTGTCACGTTCCGACACGGATTATTGGATCGGAGTGTCACGTTCCGACACGTATTATTGGATCGGAGTGTCACGTTCCGACACGGATTATTGGATCGGAGTGTCACGTTCCGACACGGATTATTGGATCGGAGTGTCACGTTCCGACACGGATTATTGGATCGGAGTGTCACATTCCGACACGGATTATTGGATCGGAGTGTCACGTTCCGACACAGTATTAGGGGATCGGAGTGTCACGTTCCGACACACTAACATTAAAGGCAAGAAATCTTGAATTAACTTAATATACTCGAACTCAAAGAACCTAGTTCCCAAATGAGTATGGTGTAGAGGCATGAGTCCTCATAGGTGTGCTTAATGCTGTGATTGAGGGTGTAACTGTTATGGTGTTGTTGTGTCTATGGTTCATGTGCTTGTTGTTTGCCAACTGTTAAGTATTGTAGTTGGTTTTATACTATTGTTTAATATATACTGGTTTCTATTTTGAGTTGGCCGATGATACCTACTCAGTACGTGTTCCTTGTACTGACCCCTACTTTTATTTTCTTCTTGTTGTTTTGTGGAGTGCAGCAAGTGCACCATTGACTTCGACTCGTCCTCAACTCTAGCCAGTCTTCAGCACATCAGATTTCAGGGTGAGCTATTATTCCTAGCTCGGGCTGGATTCTCTTCTTCACGTCTCGATGTCTTTTAAGTTCGGACATGGACCATCTTTCTACTTATTTTAGTTTCTTAAATACTCTTAGACTTAGTAATTTGAGGATAGATGTTCTTGATATGATGACTTCCAGATTTTGGGGATGATAAGTATTATATTTTAGAAGTTTATTTAATTGATTACGTTAATAAGTTTTTGATCTTTCGCATTTTATTTACTATTCAAAATTGATATACTGGTAAATGTTGGGGTTTAGATTGTTGGTTCACTCACCTAGTAGGATAAGTGTGGGTGCCACTCGCGGCTCGTTTTGGGTCGTGACAGTTATAACTTAACTTATTAGACTTAGAAAGTCTTTAAGTTCTCCAAATAAGTTAATGTGATTTAGTTAATGAATATAGTGTTTTAGTTAAGTTGACTAAACTAATTAGCCTTAGAAAGTCTTTAAATTCTCCAAATACTTAATGTGATTTAGTTGGTGAATATAGTGTTTGAATTAAGTTAAAACTTAACTAATTAGACTTAGAAAGTCTTCGAATTCTCCAAATAAGTTAATGTGATTTAGTTGATGAATATAGTGTTTTAGTTAAGTTAAAACCTAACTAATTAGCCTTAGAAAGTCTTTAAGTTTTCCAAATGCTTAATGTGATTTAGTTGGTGAATATAGTGTTATAGGCAAGTTAAAGCTTAACTTATTAGACTTAGACAGTTGTTAAGTTTTCTAAACAAGTAATGTGACTGTGTTGGTGAATATAGCGTTTGGAAGTAAGTTAAATTTTAACTTATTGGACTTAGAAAGTTTATAAGTTCTCCAAATACTTAATGTGATTTAGTTAGTGAATATAGTGTTAGAAGTAAGTTAAACCTAAACTAATTAGCCTAAGAAAGTCTTTAAGTTCTCCAAATACTTCATGTGGTTTAGTTGGTCAATATAGTGTTTGAAGTAAGTTAAAACTTAACTAATTAGACTTAGAAAAATGTTAAGTTTTCCAGACAAGCAATGTGATTTTGTTGGTGAATAATGTTAGAAGTAAGTTAAAACTTAACTAATTAGACTTAAAAAATTGTAAAGTTCTTCAAATAAGTTAATGTGATTTAGCTGGTGAATATAATGTTTGACTTAAGTTAAAACTTAACTGATTAGACTTAGAAAGTCTTTAAGTTCTCCAAATAAGTTAATGTAATTTAGTTGATGAATACAGTACTTTAGTTAAGTTAAAACATAACTAATTAGCCTTAGAAAGTCTTTAAGTTATCCAAATACTTAATGTGATTTAGTTGGTGAATATAGTGTATGAATTAAGTTAAAACTTAACTAATTAGACTTAGAAAGTCTTTAAGTTCTCCAAAAAAGTTAATGTGATTTACTTGATGAATATAGTGTTAGAAGTAAGTTAAAACTTAACTAATTAGACTTGAAAGTTGTTATGTTTTCCAAATAAGTAAAGTTATTTCGTTGGTGAATACAATTTTTGGAAGTAAGTTGAAACTGAACTAACTAGACTTAGAAAGTCTTTAAGTTCTCCAAATACTTAATGTGGTTTAGTTGGTGAATACAGTGTTAGAAGTAAGTTACAACTTAACTAATAAACTTAGAAAGTTGTTAAGTTTTCCAAATAAGTAAAGTGATTTCGTTTGTGAATATAGTGTTTGGAAGTAAGTTAAAATTTAACTAATAATACTTAGAAAGTCTTTAAGTTCTCCAAATACTTAATGTGAATTTGTTGGTGAATATAGTGTTAGAAGTAAGTTAAACCTAAACTAATTAGCCTTAGAATGTCTTTAAGTTCTCCAAATGCTTATTGTGATTTAGTTTGTCAATATAGTGTTAGCAATAAGTTAAAACTTAACTAATTAGACTTAGAAAATTATTAAGTTTTCCAAACAAGTAATGTCATTTTGTGGTGAATAGTGTTAGAAGTAAGTTCAAATTTAACTAATCAGACTTAGAAAAATTGTTAAATTTTTCAAATAAGTTATTGTGATTTAGTTGGTCAATATATTGTTAGAAGTAAGTTTAAACTTAACTAATTAGACTTAGAAAGTTCTTATGTTTTCCAAATAAGTAATGTGATTTCGTTGGTGAATACATTGTTTGGAAGTAAGTTTAGACTCAACTAATTAGACTTAGAAATTCTTTAAGTTCTCCAAATACTTAATTTGATTTAGTTGGTGAATATAGTATTATAAGTAAATTAAAACTCAACTAATTACACTTAGAAAGTTGTCAAGTTTACCAAATAAGCAATGTGATTTCGTTGGTGAATATAGGGTTAGGAAGTAAGTTAAAACTAAACTAATAAGACTTAGAAAGTTTTTAAGTTCTCCAAATACTTAATGTGATTTAGTTGGTGAATATAGTGCAAGAAGTAAGTTAAAGCTAAACTAATTAGCCTTAGAAAGTCTTTAAGTTCTCCAAATACTTTATGTGATGTAGTTGGTCAATATAGTGTTAGAATGTCACGACCCAAAATGAGTCGTGAGTGGCACCCACACTTACCCCCCTAGGTGGGCGATCCAATAAGTCTGAACCCCAACATATACCAATAATTCAACTATAAATAGCAAAAATAATGCGGAAGATCCAAAGTTATTAAGTAACCAATTTAAATAAGTTTCTAAAGTTTAATACTTATTATCCCAAAATCTGATAGTCATCACATTAAGGACATCTATTTCAAAATTACCAAGTCTAAAAGTATTTAAGAAACCAAAATAATCAAAAAGATGGCCCATGTCCGAAATTCAAAGACATCAAGAGGTGAATGAGAGAATCCAGCACGAGCTAGAATTAATAGCTCACCCTGAACTCTGATATGCTGGAGATTGGCTAGAGCTGAGGGCGAGTCGAAGTCGATGCTACACTTGCTTCACTCCACAAAATAACAGAGAAGAAAATACAAGTAGGAGTTAGTACAAGGAACACGTACTTAGTAGGTATCATCGGTCAACTCAAAATAGAAATCAATATATAATGAATAATAATATAAAATCAACTACAATACTTAACAGGTGGCAAGCAACAAACACATGAACCATTGACAACAACAACACCATAATAGGTACACCATCAGTCACAACATCAAGCACACCTGTGAGGACTCATGCCTCCACACCATACTCATTTGGAAAATAGGTTCCTTGAGATTAAGTATATTAAGTTACTTCAAGATTCCTTGCCTTTAATGTTATTGTGTCGAAATGTGACACTTCGATCCCATAATATCGTGTCGGAACGTGACACTTCGATCCCATAATATGAAGTCGGAAGTGACACTCCGATCCAATTATCTTATTATTTTATTTCATCAGTTCTTCTTTATTCAAGGCGTCATTTTACTAGAGAGGGTGTAAGATTAGAAATTCAACGGTCTCATAAATTTAGGCCAACCACAAACCACACAATCAAGACATACAACCACACAATCAAGTACATAGGAGACTTTACAATATCACTCAATACATATCAATCGCTATTTAGAGTTTATCTATCAAATAGAAATAAACCATAACCTACCTCCACCGAAAAACCGGAGTCACGCAAGCTACTTTTACAATACTTTTCCTTTCCTCAATGCTTCTGAACCTTTCCAATCTATCAAATACATATGCATATTTGTAAGTTAACGAGTCTACAGACATCATATTACTCTATGTCTAGCCTAGACCCAAAATTCACCTAACTTTATATATATATATATTTCCTAAAATTCAAACCTAAGAGTAAGTCTTAATTCCTCCACTTATCACAATTTTAATAATAATCATATAGTATAATACACCAAATATTTAATTACCTATCTCAATATATCAAAATTTTAGCTTAAACTATAGTAAAACTGAAACATCTGGCCACGATACCAGTGGCAACTAACACTGATATACCGTGGTTTCACAGTATTATTAATACTTTTTCCTTAAGTTTAGTGTGTCCATAAGCATTTTTGTGCTAATTTTTATATAAGTTTCTCCTTATTTGCAGGAAATCTGTCCAAAGATGAATGTGGAGGTTTTTGAGCGAAGAAATGCAAAAGAGACCACCTACGGAGCTTGTGACAGTCCGTCATGCTCGTGACAGTCTGTAGGTGGCAGTGTAGTGCAGCTGCTGAAGGAAGATGTGGAATTCTGACCAAGTGTGGGGTTACGAAAAGCGTGATGGACCATCGTAGCCATGACGGTCCGTCCTGCAGGTTCGTCATGAAGATCAGAGAAGTAGTCCTAGTACCCATATTCCAAGAGTTCAAGTGTTTTGGAATGGAGACCCTCGACGGACCGTTATGCCTCTGACGATCCGTCATACCTGCCGTCGAGGGTAATGAAGAGAGCAACAGAAGAAATTGCACAAGTATGGGACGACGGAATCCATGACGGCCCGTCGTGACCACGACGATCCGTCGCGAGCTCCGTTGACCCAGCCGCGTTTTGACAGATTTCCAGCAAATAGAGTCCTTGTTTAATTAGGTTTTTATTTTCTATAAATAGTTCGAAAAACCTCGTTTTTGAGGTCAGACTCTGGATTATTTGGTTAGACTCTGGATTATTTGCGAACTTTCAGATTTTACTCTTTCTCATTGAAGTAAGTACATGAATTCTTATACCATATATTCGAATATTGTGATTATGACTATGAGTAACTAAGCTCCATAACTAGGGTTGTGGGAACCATAGGCAAATAATGAGGTAAAACCTAACTAAAATAACAATTCTAGAATAGTGTCTTGCATGTATTGATAATTCTTTCGCTTAGAAGTCTTTTTAACGGATGGCCAACGTTAGAACTCGCCTTAATGCTACTTGCCTGACCAAGGAGGTAGATAATAGGAAAAGAATTATCAACATAGATTTAGTGTATACTATCTAATAGGCTAGTATTGATTGGTACGAGGTAATAACTTAGTCAAATATCGAATACGATGCTTAATATGAGGTAAAGATAAGGGTTAGGATAGGAACACACATAGCCAGACCAAGGTGCTGAGTGAAATTTTCTAGATGCCGGACCAAGGATTTAGAAATACATAGCTTATCACTTTGCATGCAAGATGCTAGGAAAGAATTGTTATAGTTAGAATTATCAAGTTATGAACCTGTGGGGAACACGTAAACCCTAGTTACTTTGATTAATTGATTAAACTCTAACATTCGAAGCTGTTAGTTGTCTACTGTAATTTCGCTAGTTATTTTCATTTATTTAGGAATAGAAACCCCCTTTTTATCATTTTTGCTTTCCAAGGAAGTAATTTACTGAACGATAGTAATAATAGATTGAAGTTAAGTCTAAACTATTTTCCTCGTGGGAACGATCCCAACCTCACTAGTTGGGTTATTTACTTGAAACGACCGCTTTACTTCTTATTTGAGATGTAAGTTTGAGAGTATCAAATTTTGGCGCCGTTGCCGGGGAAAGTAGTTTTTAGATTAACTTAAACTTATTACTATAGTTTAGTGCAGAACCACCCTCCTTGTATGCCCAATACACGGAGAGGAAGAGAACCCCTGTTTCCCTACGATCACGAATTACAGCGTACACTACGTATCATGAATAGAAACTTGGGAATTAATGATGATGATCCAAACCAGAACATCCCAGCTCCGGTTGATGTTCATGGTCAGTTGTTACCCGATGCTCCTGGTGAACACCAACAGAGGGGACAAAATCCCGCTTCACGGCCCCAAGCATACTACAGAGGCTATGATAACATAGCAGACTCCGATGGGCCACTTGTCTTGCCTCCTCTACCACCAGGCCACACCTTTGTGGTAACTAGTAGCCTGATGCAAATGCTCACTGCCAGAGGTTTGTTTTCAGGGCTACCTTCTGAGGATAAACATGCCCATATAGCTAAGGTAAGGGCAGTGTGTAAAAGTTGTGTAGGGAGGCCTGACTTGGACTTGGATGTAATAGGGCTCTGAGTGTTTCCTCTCTCACTAAAGGGACAGGCTGCTATATGGTTCACTGAGCTCCTGTACAATTCAATTTTCACTTGGAACCAACTAAGGGATGATTTCTTAGCACGCTACTATCCGGTCTCCAAGAAACTAAACCACAAAGACAGAGTGAACAACTTTGTGGCACTACCAGGAGAGTCAGTTAGTAGTTCTTGGGATAGATTCACCTCGTTTTTGAGAAGCGTCCCAAATCACCGTATAGATGATGAGTCACTAAAGGAATACTTCTATCGGTGACAGGATGATAATAACAAGCAGTGCTGGACACTATTGCAGGTGGATCTTATGGATAGTGTCCTTATGCTGAGATTGCTGAAAAATTAGAGAAAATCTCCCGGAACAATAAAGCTTGGAGTACTAGGAAATCAGATACCGGGAGAAATACCTTCGCAGTGCACTGCACTCACAACCCAGCCACAGATAAGATTCGTGAGGAAATGGCTCAGATGAGAACTGAGCTTGGGTTGGTACTAAAACATGTCACTAGGGGGTGCAGAAAAGATAAATGCAGTCAACTATTTGTCGAAACCACCGCCACAAAATTATGAGTGCTATTATGAGGAGGATTCCTATGTGGTAAATGAGCAGACGGGGGGTTTCCGATCGAGTGCCCAAGGCTCTAATCAGGAGAATTGGCGCCAAGGTCAAGGGAACCAAGGTCGAAACTATGGTAACAATAACCGTGAGGGTCATTATGTCCGTGATGGAAGCTACAACCACGACAAAAACTTCAATAGGGGTAACTATGGTAATAGAAATGATAGGAATGGGCCCTATGTTCCTCCTCAAATCGTGAAGTTACTCCTAGGGATGGTAGAGGTAGTATGGCGCGAGTTGAGGATATGTTGCATAAAATGATGAGGAGGTTCGATGCTAGTGATGAGCACAATAAAGAGTTGAGGAATGATTTAGCGGGTATGGGGAAAAAAGTCGATACACATGCAATATCGATTAAGCAACTTGAGTTACCATTGGCCCAATTATCTGCGACTGTGAACACACGGCAACCGGGCACGCTTCCTAGCAACACTATCCAAAATCCGAAAAATGATGGACATTGTATGGCAATCATTACTCGTGGTGGTAAGCAAACTATTGACCCACCTATGCTGTCTAATGAGAAAAAGGTGACAAAAGATACTGATAAAGTGGTAGATGTTAATGATGAAGTAGAGGATAACACTGTAAAAGATGTTGAAGTGCCTAGAAAGGTAACTCCCATACCTAGGCCACCACCCCCATTTCCTCAAAGATTAGTGAAAAAGACCGAGGATGGTAAATATCGGAGTTTTATAACAATGTT
>NC_028642.1:32056416-32065146 GCF_001406875.1 Solanum pennellii
AAAAGGCCTATAGGGATACTCCACGATGTGCTAGTAAAAGTGGAGTCGTTCATATTTCCGGCAGATTTTGTTATTCTTGATTGTGAAGTCGATTTTGAAGTGCCCATTATTCTTGGGAGGCCATTTCTTGCTACAGGACGAGCCTTAGTAGATATGGAAAAGGGGCAGATGAAATTTCGGTTGAACAATGAGGAAGCGACCTTTAACAGGTCCATGAGGCAGAGTGGTGAGCTCCAATCGGTATCTCCTATATCCTACAACATTGGTGACACATCTGAGACACAAATAGAAGAACGTCTAGGTGTAGAAGCTTTAGCGGCAGTGATAATGAATTTTGATAGCGACTGCATTGAACAGTATGAGTCATTAGTCGCGGCTCGTGATCGAGGTGATGTTCAGTTTAAACCGAAGAAATATGAGTTAGATATGAAGAATTGCGAGTCCCCACCCGCGAAACCATCTATAGAGGAGGCTCCAAAGTTAGAACTAAAAGCTCTCCCACCTCATCTCATGTATGAATTCTTAGGAAATGGTGACACTTTGTCGGTAATCATTGCATCAAACCTGAATTAACAACAAGTTGAGAGTTTGGTGAAAGTGCTAAAAAGGTTCATAAGAGCTATTGGGTGGACTATTGCGGACATTATTGGGATCCCTCCTGGTATTTTCTCTCATAAAATCAAACTCATGCCTGATCATAAGCCAAGTATTGAGCACCAGCGACGCTTAAATCCACCTATGCAAGAGGTCGTGAAGAAGGAAATCATTAAGTGGTTGGATGCTGGAGTAATCTATCCGATCGCCGATAGTAGTTGGGTATACCCTGTTCAGTGTGTGCCTAAGAAAGGGGGAATGACTGTGGTCCCCAATGAAAAAATGAGTTTGCTCCAATGAGACCGGTTACTGGATGGAAGGTGTGTATGGATTACCGCAAATTAAATGCATGGACTGAAAAAGATCACTTTCCTATGCCCTTCATGGATCAGATGTTGGATAGACTTGCCGGTAAAGGGTGGTAGTGTTTTCTTGATGGATACTCGGGGTATAATCAGATTTCTATTGCACCAGAAGATTAAGAGAAAACCACTTTTACTTGTCCATATGGGACCTTTGCGTTCAAAAGAATGTCGTTAGGGTTGTGCAATGCACCCGCCACATTTCAGAGATGTATGATGTCGATATTTTCCGACATGGTGTTCATGGTGAAAGAAGGTATTATTTTGGGTCATCGCATTTCAGAAAAGGGCATAGAGGTTGATCAAGCTAAAGTTGAGGTAATAGATAGACTTCCCCCACCTATCTCTATAAAAGGTGTGAGAATCTTTCTTGGGCATGCACGTTTTTACCGGAGATTCATCAAAGATTTTTCAAAAATTGCACATCCGTTGTGCAAACTTCTAAGAAAGATTGTAAATTTTATTTTGATGAATCATGTCTTAAAGCATTCGGCGATCTAAAAGAAAAATTGGTGTCGGCACCTATCATTATTTCTATGGATTGGAACATTCCATTTGAGGTGATGTGCGATGCTAGTGGGGTGACTCTTGGTGTAGTATTGAGACAAAGAAGGAACAAAATCCTTCACCCCATTTACTATGCTAGTAAAGCCCTAAATGAAGCCTAGAAGAACTACACAGTGACTAAGCAAGAACTCCTTGCAGTAGTCTTTGCTTCTGAAAAATTTCGCTCCTATTTGCTAGGTACTAGAGTTATAGTGCATACTGACCATTCAACATTGAGATATTTGATGACAAAGAAGGATATGAAACCGAGGTTGATTTGTTGGGTATTACTGCTACAGGAATTTGACTTTGAAGTGAGGGATAAAAAAGGGACCAAAAATCAAGTTGCTGCTCACTTGTCCCGTCTAGAATATGAAGCTATGAGAGAGTTAGGGGATAAGACTGATATTGATGATACTTTCCCAGATGAGCATGTATTGGCTGCCTCACAAGACTTGATTCCATGGTTCGCAAATTTCGCGAACTATCTGGCTAGTGATATTATTCCATCGGACTTGTCCTTTCATCAAAGAAAAAAGTTCATGTACGATATGAAGAAGTTCTTTTGGGATGAACCATACTTATATAGGAGTTGTGCCGACGGGCTTATTCGGCGTTGTGTGCCAAAATGTGAGATGTTGAGTGTTTTAGAGGCATGTCATTGATGGACATCATAGAGGTATCCGAACCGCTCATAAGATATTACAATGTGGTTACTATTGGACAACTCTTCATCAAGATGATCATGAGTTTGATAAAGCATGTGATAGATGCAAAAGAGATGGCGACATTTCAATAAAGCAAGAGCTCCCTCTAAACCTTATTCTTTTGATTGAGTTATTTGATGTTTGGGGTATTGACTTTATGGGTCGTTTTGTGAGTTCTCATGGAATGAATTATATGTTAGTAGCGGTTGATTATGTATCTAAATGGGTGGAAGCTATCTCCCTCGCAAACAATGAAGGGAACAATGTCACTGCGTTCTTGAAAAAGAATATATTCTCTCGATTTGGTACCCCAAGGGCAATTATTAGTGATGGGGGATCCCACTTTTGCAACAAATTGTTCAAGGGATTATTGGAGAAATATGGGGTTCGCCATAATGTGGCCACTCCTTACCATCCTCAAACTAGTGGGCAAGTTGAAGTGTCAAATAGGGAGATCAAACAGATATTGTCAAAAACAGTGAACGCTAGTAGAACGGATTGGTCAAGGAGGCTTGATGATGCTCTTTGGGCCTACCGGACAGCGTATAAGACTCCCATAGGTATGTCCCAATACCAACTTGTATATGGTAAAGCTTGTCATCTTCCGGTTGAATTAGAGCACAAAGCCATGTGGGCTATGAAGAAGTTGAAAATGGATTGGAATGAAGCTGCAGAACAACGATTAACTGGGTTGAATGAACTCGATGAATTTCGCCTGAAAGCTTATGAAAGCTCAGCCCTCTACAAAGAAAAGATGAAGAAGTACCATGACCTAAAAATTGAAAAACGAGAGTTTATGGTTGGGGATTTGGTGCTTTTATCCAATTCTAGGTTGCGCTTGTTTCCAGGCAAGCTCAAGCCCAAATGGACAGAACCTTACTTGGTTACCCAACTATTCCCTCATGGAGCAGTTGAGTTGGAAACCAAGGAGGGTGTGCGGTTTAAGGTGAATGAACAACGAATAAAAATCTATTTCAGGCATGCTGAATCGGTGAATGAAGTGATCGAGGCATACCCTCTTGATGAAGTCTGAGTAATCAAGTGTCTTGAGTCGTGCCGCGATGTTAAATCAGGCGCTTGTTGGGAGGCAACCCAATACGTATAGTTTTCTTTCTAGTAATGGTAGCATTTTCTACTAATGGGTTTTAAGTTTGCAGGCACATCACCAGGAAATTTTGCAGAAAATAACTCTGCAACATTCACTGACGGATACATCGACGGACCATCATGCATGCGACGGACCGTCGCATGAATCCGTCGTGCCAGATACGTCTTTCATTTATTTTCAAAATTAGGGAACACATGACGGAACCCACAACGGACCATCGCATCTGCGACGGACCATCATCGGGGACTCGTTGCGTCATTAACTCGCAACCTGACCCGACCTGGCTGCGGAATTTTAAAATTTGTCAACATTTAAAACCCCCACCCCTTCATTTCACCCATTTCCTTCCCTCTTTCTTCCATTTCCCTCCCTTTCAAACTTCCAACTTCCTACCTCTCTTCTCTATAACCTGATCACTTCCCTAAATCCCCAATTTCAGAAATCTCCTTTCTCCTAGTCGGAGTCTGCTGCTGTGGTTCTGCTGTAGATAACCAAGTGCCTCATTTGCTTGTTTTTCTCCTCTTCTCAGGTATGTGTCTCTGATCTCTACCCATTTACATTGCATTTTTGTTTTTTTTTAATTAGTATTAGCCTATTTCTTTTTGGTGGGTCTTCATTCTTTGATCCAATTTTGTCTGACTTAGGTTGAGAATCCTCGAATTGCCTTGTTAAAATTCGAGAAATAGGTGCTTTAGCATTGCTAGTTTGCTAGGTATTTGGGTTAGAAACATGTAGGTTAACACTAAGTATTCCATTTGAGTCACAAGGGATGATTGTGGCATCCTCAGTTCTTTCACTGAATGACATAACAAGACCCCGATGACGGACCGTCGTACCCACGACGGACTGTCATACGGTCTGTTCCAACACCCCACTGTTCGTTTTCTCTAAGTGTCCACCAACGGACCGTCCTTCCCACGACGGTTCGTCCTGCACAACCGTTCTGGTTGTCAGTGACCCTATTCCTAAGGGTCTCCAACTTTTTCTAAGTGTCCTCTAACGGATATCTAAGACGGACCGTCATTAACACGATGGTCCGTCCTGCACAACCGTCATGGTTTTCAGAGACCCTTGTCCTAAAGGTCTCCATTTTTTTTCCAAGTGTCCTCTGACGGAAATCTACGACGGACCGTCATACCTTCGACGGTCCATCCTGCACAACTGTTCTGGTTGTCAGAGACCCTATTCCTAAGGGTCTCCAACTTTTCCTAAGTGTCCTCTGACGGATATCTAAGACGGACCGTCTCCTGCACAACCATCATGGTTGTCACAGACCCTTGTCCTAAGGGTCTCCATTTTTTTCCTAGTGTCCTCTGACGGACATCTACGACGGACCGTCATACCCACGACGGTCCGTCCTGCACAACCGTCATGACAGTCAGAGACCCCACTCCTAAGGGTCTCCATACTTTTTCTAAGTGCCCCACGACAGACATCGATGATGGACCGTCATTATCACGACGGTCTGTCCTACTGATCCGTCATAACTATCAGATACTTTCCTTCAAGGGTCTCCACATAAACATAGTTGAAGTAAGACATGACGGACCCCATTACGGTCCGTCGTACTCACGACGAGCCGTCACCTGGTCCATCGTGTTTCACTGTTACTACAGAGATGTCATTACAGCTTTGCTCTTATATTTATTTTGTGTCGTTTTTGCTTGTCTTGTTTGCTCCTTCTAGTACTAATATTGATTCTTTACAGGTACTATCTCTAATGGCACCAAAACAAGATCGAGTTTGTGCACGTGGGCTTTCAAAGTCTGTCGCCCCGTCTGCCCGACTAGAGGCTCTGATGATAAGCATGATCCCGAGTACGTGCCCCCAAGCACTGCCACTCCATCACGAGCTGCATGTGCAACCAGAGCTACGCCCAAAAAGGTGGCGTCCGGCGTAGTCACTGCCTCCCAGTCTGATGAGGAGCGCACACTGACTGGCACACCTTCTGGGTCAGCTACACATGAAGAAGGAGCGTCTGGTTCCTTAGGAGTTTCGTGGTTGGAGGAAGCCTCCGGGTCCGCAGAAGTCCCTGCACCCGCCACAACTGCACAGTCTGCCTCGTCTGATGAGGCTGACAGTCATGATTCCACTCCAGGCTCACCGACTGGTGCTCTCACCCCGGTTGCAGACTAGCCCAACCAGTGGTGTGTCGACGCGCAATACCAAGTGTATTCAGACGCCAAGTTTCTAAATGATAAAGGCGTCATGACACGGACCGTTACACTGGAGAGATGGGTCCTTACGGGAAGTCTCCCCACCATGCCAGAGATCCAGAATCTCTTCACCAGACACCGGCTAGAGTGGACAGCTCATTCTTTAGGCCTCTATGGTGAGGAGTTGGTCCGAGAGTTTTATGTCTCTTACGTGGCTACTCTACGATCACAGATAGATAGGCGGGCTTCCCCTGCCAAACAGGCCCCACTTGAGCACATCTGAGTACGCGGCATACAGGTCGACATCTCCCTGCCCGCCATCCGCCGGTATCTGTACGGCGAGGATGTTGATGACAATAGGACCCCTCTCACTGTCGAATACGACTACCGGTGGCAAATTGTAAAAGATGGACAATTCTTTCGTGAGCTATTGCTGGGAGAGACCACCAAGAGGTGGATGGCCCTGCATTTGTCAATTGATGGAGAGGGTGCCGACTGGGTAACGGAGCCGAAGGGAGCCATCAAGAAGGCTAACTTGACCTTCACGGCTAAGTTCTTATGGTTGATTGTCCGCCACTGCCTTTCCCCCACGGCTGCTGATAATATAGTCACATGGGATCGCGCAGTTCTGATGGCGGCGATGATAGCCGGGTTTGAGGTGGACTTTGCTTGGCTTCTACAGGCGGTCATGCACGAGAGGGATTTCAAGGTCACAACTACTTACCCTTTTCCGTGCATGATATTTTCCTTATGCAGGTCCGCAGGTGTGCCCATCTGGCACATTGATCAGCTCAAGACTCCACTGGGCACTGTTGATATCGGCCTCATAAGGGATGAGGCCAATGAGTTGGCTCCACGCAGAGGGCCCCGTCCAGAGTTGCCTCCACTTGGTGAAAATCTAGCTGATACGGTAGCACATGATCCAATGGCTACGCAGGCTGCTTCCGAAACCACTGACACTACTGATATACCGTGGTTTCACGGTATTATTAATACTTTTTCCTTAAGTTTAGTGTGTCCAAAAGCCTTTTTGTGCTAATTTTTATATAAGTTTCTCCTTATTTGCAGGAAATCTGTCCAAAGATGAATGCGGAGGCTTTTGAGCGAAGAAATGCAGAAGAGACCACCTACGGAGCTTGTGACGGTCCGTCATGCTCGTGATAGTCCTTAGGTGGCAGCGTAGTGCAGCTGCTGAAGGAAGATGGGGAAGTCTGACCAAGTGTGGGGTTATGGAGTGCGTGACGGACCGTCGTATCCATAACGGTCCGTCCTGAAGTTCAGAGAAGTAGTCCCAGTACCCAAATTCCAAGAGTTTAAGTGTTTTGGAACATAGACCCTCGACGGACCGTTGTGCCTGTGATTATCCGTCATATTTGCCGTCGAGGGTAATGAAGAGAGCAGCAGAAGAATTTGCATCAAGTATGGGACGACGGAGTCCATGACGGTCCGTCGTGACTACGACGATCCGTCGCGATGTCCGTCGATCCAGCCGCGTTTTGACAGATTTCCAGCAAATAGAGTCCTTATGTAATTAGGTTTTTATTTTTTATAAATAGTTCGAGAAACCTCATTTTTGAGGTTAGACTCTTGATAATTGTTAGACCCTTGAATATTGTTAGACTCTTGATTATTTTTTAGACCTTTTGTGAGATTCTTGATTATTTTGAGATTTTTGTAATTGATTGTTGATGATTTTTGTTGATTAATCAAGCGAACTANATTTTCCTCGTGGGAACGATCTCAACCTCATTAGTTGGGTTATTTACTTGACACGACCGCTTTATTCTTCTTTGAGAAGTAAGTTTGAGCGTATCAAATTTTGGCGCCGCTGCCGGGGAAAGTATCTTTTAGATTAATTTAAACTTATTACTATAGTTTAGTTGATATTTTCTTGATTTTACTTTGTTTTATTGTTTTTGTTTCTTGAAGAACCATCTTCCTTGTATGCCAAATACACGGAGAGGAAGAGAACCCTTGTTTCCATATGATCACGAATTAGAGCGTACACTACGCAACATGAATCGAAACTTGGGAATCAATGATGATGATCCAAACCAGAACATCCCAGCTCCGGTTGATGTTCATGGTCAGTTGTTACCCGATGCTCCGGGTGAACACCAACGAGGGGACAAAATCCCGCTCCACGGCCCCAAGAATACTACAGAGGCTATGACAATATAGCAGACTCCGATGGGCCACTTGTCTTTCCCCCTTTACCACAAGGCACACCTTTGTGGTAACTAGTAGCCTGATGCAAATGCTCACTGCCAGAGGTTTGTTTTCAGGGCTACCTTATGAAGATCCAGATGCCCATATAGCTAAGGTTAGGGCAGTGTGTAAAAGCTGTGTAGGGAGGCCTGACTTGGACTTGGATGTAATAGGGCTCAGAGTGTTTCCTCTCTCACTGACGGGAGAGGCAGCTATATGGTTCACTGAGCTCCTGTACAACTCAATTTTCACTTGGAACAAACTAAGGGATGTTTTCTTAGCACGCTACTATCCGGGCTCCAAGAAACTAAACCACAAAGACAGAGTGAACAACTTTGTGGCATTACCAGGAGAGTCAGTTAATAGTTCTTGGGATAGATTCACCTCGTTCTTGAGAAATGTCCCAAATCACCGGATAGATGACGAGTCACTGAAGGAATATTTCTATCGGGGATAGGATGATAATAATAAAGCGGTGTTGGACACTATAGCAGGTGGATCTTATGGGGAGTGTCCTTTGCTGAGATTGCTGAAAAATTAGAGAAAATCTCCCGAAATAATAAAGCTTGGAGTACTAGGAAGTCAGATACCGGGAGAAATACCTTCGCAAGGCAGTCCACTCACAACCCAGCCACAGATGAGATTCGTGAAGAAATGGCTCAGATGAGAACTGAGCTTGGGTTGGTACTAAAACATGCCACTAGGGGTGCAGAAAAGATAAATGCAGTCAACTACTTGTCGAAACCACCGCCACAAAATGATGAGTGCTATTATGAGAAGGATTCCTATGCGGTAAATGAGCAGACGGGGGGTTTCCGACCAAGTGCCCAAGGCTCTAATCAGGAGAATTGGCGCCAAGGTCAAGGGAACCAAGGTCGGAACTATGGTAACTACAACCGTGAGGGTCATTATGTCTGAGATGGAAACTACAACCGCGACAACAACTTTAACAGGGGTAACTATGGTAATAGAAATGACAGGAATGGGCCCTATGTTCCTCCTCAAAATCGTGAAGTTACTCCTAGGGACGGTGGAGGTAGTATGGTGCG
>NC_028642.1:32065888-32087417 GCF_001406875.1 Solanum pennellii
GATCGAACAGTAAAAAGGCCTATAGGGATACTCCACGATGTGCTAGTAAAAGTGGAGTCGTTCATATTTCCAGCAGATTTTGTTATTCTTGATTGTGAAGTCAATTTTGAAGTGCCCATTATTCTTGGGAGGCTATTCCTTGCTACGGGAAGAGCCTTAGTAGATATTGAAAAGGGGCAGATGAAATTTTGGTTGAACAATGAGGAAGCGACCTTTAACATTTGTAGGTCCATGAGGCAGGGTGGTGAGCTCCAATCGGTATCTGCTATATCCTACAACATTGGTGAGACATCTGAGACACAAATAGAAGAACGTCTAGGTGTAGAAGCATTAGCGGCAGTGATAATGAATTTTGATAGCGATTGCATTGAAGAGTATGAGTCATTAGTCGCGGCTCTTGATTGAGGTGATGTTCGGTTTAAACCGAAGAAATATGAGTTAGATATGAAGAATCGCGAGTCCCCACCGGCGAAACCATCTATAGAGGAGGCTCCAAAGTTAGAACTAAAAGCTCTCCCACCTCATCTCAGTATTAATTCTTAGGAAATGGTGACACTTTGCCGGTAATCATTGCATCACACCTGAATGAACAACAAGTTGAGAGTTTGTTGAAAGTGCTAAAAAGGTTCAAAAGAGCTATTGGGTGGACTATTGCGGACATTATTGAGATCCCTCCTGGTATTCGCTCTCATTAAATCCAACTCATGCCTGATCATAAGCCATGTATTGAGAACCAGAGACGCTTAAATCCTCCTATGCAATAGGTCGTGAAGAAGGAAATCATTAAATGGTTGGATGCCGAAGTAATCTATCCGATCGCCGATAGTAGTTGGGTATGCCCTGTTCAGTGTGTACCTAAGAAAGGGGGAATGACTGTGGTCCCCAACGAAAAAAATGAACTTGTTCCAACGAGACCGGTTACTGGATGGAGGGTGTGTATGGATTACCGCAAATTAAATGCATGGACTGAAAAAGACCACTTTCCTATGCCCTTCATGGATCAGATGTTTGATAGACTTGCCGGAAAAGGGTGGTACTGTTTTCTTGATGGATATTCGGGGTATAATCAGATTTCTATTGCACCAGAAGATCAAGAGAAAACCACTTTTACTTGTCCATATGGGACCTTTGCGTTCAAAAGAATGCCGTTTGGTTGTGCAATGCACCCGCCACATTTTAGCGATGTATGATGTCAATTTTTTCCGACATGGTGGAAGATACTATAGAAGTTTTTATGGATGATTTTTCTGTGGTTGGTGATTCATTCGATCGGTGTTTGAACAATTTATCTGAGGTCCTTAAGAGATGTGAAGACTGCAATTTAGTACTAAATTGGGAAAAATGTCATTTCATGGTGAAAGAAGGTATTGTTTGGGTCATCGCATTTCAGAAAAGGGCATAGAGGTTGATCGAGCTAAAGTCGAGGTAATAGAGAGACTTTCCCCACCGATCTCTGTGAAAGGTGTGAGAATCTTTCTTGGGCATGCAGGTTTTTACTGGAGATTCATCAAAGACTTTTCAAAGATTGCACATCCATTGTGCAAACTGCTGGAGAAAGATTGTAAATTTTGTTTTGATGAATCCTGTCTAAAAGCATTCGGCGAGCTAAAAGAAAAAGTGGTGTCTGCACCTATCATTATTTCTATGGATTGGAACAGTCCATTTGAGGTGATGTGCAATGCTAGTGGGGTTGCTCTTGGTGTAGTATTGGGACAAAGAAAGAACAAAATCCTTCACTCCATTTACTATGCTAGTAAAGCCCTAAATGAAGCTCAGAAGAACTACACAGTGACTGAGCAAGAACTCCTTGCAGTAGTCTTTGCTTTTGAAAAATTCCGCANTGACTGAGCAAGAACTCCTTGCAGTAGTCTTTGCTTTTGAAAAATTTCGCTCCTATTTGCTAGGAACTAGAGTTATAGTGCATACTGACCACTCAGCATTGAGATATATGATGGCAAAGAAGGATGCGAAACCTAGGTTGATTCGTCGGGTATTACTGCTACAAGAATTTGACTTTGAAGTGATGGATAGAAAAGGAACTACAAATCAAGTTGCTGATCATTTGTCCCGTCTAGAGGATGAAGCTATGAGAGAGTTAGGGGATAAGACTGACATTGATGATACTTTCCCCGATGAGCATGTATTGGCTGCTTCACAAGACTTGATTCCATGGTTCGCAGATTTTGTGAACTATCTGACTAGTGATATTGTTCCATTTGACTTGTCCTTTCATCAAAGAGAAAAGTTCATGTACGATGTGAAGAAGTTCTTTTGGGGATGAACCATACTTATATAGGAGTTGTGCCGACGGGCTTATTCGGCGATGTGTGCCAGAATGTGAGATGTTGATTGTGTTAGAAGCATGCCATTCCTCACCCGTTGGTGGACATCACAGCAGTATCCGAACCGCTCATAAGATATTACAATGTGGTTACTATTGGCCAACCTTTCATTAAGATGCTCATGAGTTTGCTAAAGCATGTGATCGATGCCAACGAGATGGTGGCATTTCAAGAAAGCAAGAGTTCACTCTAAACCCTATTCTTGTGATTGAGTTATTTGATGTTTGGGGTTTTGACTTTATGGGCCCTTTTGTGAGTTCTCATGGAATGAAGTACATTCTAGTAGCGGTTGATTATGTATCTAAATGGGTCGAACCACCGCCCTCGCAAACAATAAAGGAAAGAGTGTCACTGCATTCTTAAAAAAGAATATATTCTCTCGTTTTGGCACCCCCAAGGGCAATTATTAGTGATGGGGGCTCCCTCTTCTGAAACTGTGGCCACTCCTTACCACCCTCAAACTAGTGGGCAAGTTGAAGTGTCGAATCGGGAGATCAAACAGATATTGTCAAAAACAGTGAACGCTAGTAGAACGGATTGGTCAAGGAGGCTTGATGATGCTCTTTGGGCGTACCGGACAGCGTATGAGACTCCCATAGGTATGTCCCCATACCAACTTGTATACGGGAAAGCTTGTCATCTTTCGGTTGAGTTAGAGCATAAATCCATGTGGGCTATGAAGAAGTTGAAAATGGATTGGAGCGAAGCTGCAGAACAACGTTTAACTGGGTTGAATGAACTCGATGAATTTCGCCTGAAAGCTTATGAAAGCTCAGCCCTCTACAAAGAAAAGATGAAGAAGTACCATGACCAAAAGATTGAAAAACAAGAGTTTATGGTCAGGGATTTGGTGCTTTTATTCAATTCTAGGCTGCGCTTGTTTCCGGGTAAGCTCAAGTCCAAATGGACTGGTCCTTACTTGGTTACCCAACTATTCCCTCATAGAGCAGTTGAGTTGGAAACTAAGGAGGGTGTGCGTTTCAAGGTGAATGGACAACGCATAAAAATCTATTTAGGGCATGCTGAATCGCCGAATGAAGTGATCGAGGCATACCATCTTGACGAAGTCTGAGTAATCAAGTGCCCTCAGTCATGCTACGACGTTAAATCAGGCGCTTGTTGGGAGAATACTTATAGTTTTTCTTTCTAGTAATGGTAGAATTTTCTACTAATGGGTTTTATATTTGCAGGCACATCACCAGGAAATTCTGCAGAAAATCACTCTGCAGCAGTCCCTGACGGATACAGCGACGAACCGTTGTGCTTGTGACGGACCGTCGCATGAATCCGTCATGCCAGGTACGTCTTTCTATTGTTTTCAAACTAGGGCACACGCGACGGAACCAACGACGGACCGTCACAACTGAGACGGACCGTCGTCGTGGACTCGTCGCGAAATTAATGAAGCGTCCCCAACCCGACCCGGCTGGGGTTTTTTTAAAAATTCAACATTTAAAACCCCCACCCCTTCATTTCACCCCATTCCTTCCCTCTCTCTCTCATTTCCCTCCCTTTTCAACTTGCAAAATCATAATCCCTCTCTTACAACCGATCATTTTCTCCAAACTCCCCAATTCCTAAAATTCACTATCTACTAGTTGGAGTCTGCTGCTGTGGGTCTCTACTTGATCACCAAGTACCTTTCTCTCTTGTTTTTCCTCAAATTTTCAGGTATGTGTCTCTAATTTCTACTCATTTATATTGCATTTTTGTTTATCAATTAGTATTAGCCTAGTTCTTGTTCATTCTTTATCAAATTTTGTCTGACCTAGGTTAAAAATCCTCAAAAATTGCCGTGTTAAAACCCTAGAAATAGGTGCTTTAGCATTGCTAGTTTACTAGGTATTTGGGTTAGACAAATGTAGGTTAAATCACTACCAATTCGATTTGGGTCGCAGAGGATGAATGGGGCATCCCCAGTTCTGTCACTTCGTTACAGAACGAGACCCCTATGATGGACCGTCGTACCCACGACGGACCGTCATTGGGTCCGTTCCAACAGCCCTAACACCCCACTGTCTAATTTTCTCCAAGTGTCCACCTACGGCCACATGCGACGGATCGTCGTTCCCATGATGGTCCGTCTTGCACAACCGTTCTAGTTGTCAGAGACCCTATTCCTAAGGGTCTCTCACTTTTTCTAAGTGTCATCCAACGGACACATGCGACGGACCGCCATCTCTATGACGGTCCATCCTGCACAACCGTTCTGGTTGTCAGAGACCCTTTTCCTGAGGGTCTCTCTCTATTTTTCTAAGTATCCTCAAACGGACAACTACGACGGACCGTCATACCCTCGACGGTCCGTCCTGCATGACCGTCATGACGGTCATAGACCCCTCTCCTAAGGGTCTCCATATTTTTTTCAAGTGTCCTCTGACGGACACTTACGACGGACCGTCATACCAGTGACGGTCCGTCCTGAATATCGCCATACTTGTCAGAGACTCTCCTTCAGGGTTCTCCATATAAACATAGTCCAAGTAAGACACGACAGACCCCATGACGGTCTGTCGTACTCACGACGCGCCGTCACCTGGTCCGTTGTGTTTCACTGTTACTATAGCAATGTCATTTTATTTTATTTATTTTTTGTGGTTTTGCTTGTCTTGTTTGCTCCTTCTGGTACTAATATTGATCCTTTATAGGTACTATCTACTATGGCACCAAAACAAGATCGAGTCTATGCACGCGGGCGATCGAAGTCTATCGCCCTGTCTGCCCGCCTGGTCATTGGATCTGATGATGAGCGTGACCCTGAGTACGTGCCTCCAAGCACTTCCACCCCATCCCGTGGTGCACGTGCTGCCAGAGGCACACCCAAAAAGGTGGCGTCCGGCGTAGTCACTGCCTCCCAGTATGATGAGGAGCGCACACTGACCGGCACACCTTCTGGGTCAGCCACTAATGAAGAAGGAGCGTCTGGCTCCATAGGAGTTTCGTGGTCGGAGGAAGCCTCCGGATCTGCTGAGGTTCCCGCACCCGCCACCGCTGCAGCGTCGTCCTCGTCTGATGAGGCCGAAAGTTCGGAATCCACACCCGGTTCACCAGCTTGTGCTCTCACCTCGGTTACTGACCAGCCCAACCGGTGGTATGTCGACGGGCAGTTTCAAGTCTATTCCGATGCAATGTTCCTGATTGACAAAGGAGTTATGACTCGGACACTTACATTGGAGCGGCGGGTCCTTACGGGAAGTCTCCCGACGATGCCTGATCCACAATCTCTTCACCAGACATTGACTGGAGTGGACAGCATGTCCGTTGGGACGTTATCGTGAAGAGCTGGTCCGAGAGTTCAATGCATCCTACGTAGCGACTCTCCGATCACAGATTGATAGGCGGGCTGCCCCCAACAAACAGGCCCCACTGGAGCAGGTCCGAGTACGTGGCGTTCAGGTTGATATCTCCCTGCCTGCCATCCGCCGGTTTCTATACGGCGAGGATGTTGATGCTAATCGGACCCCTCTCACTGCCGAGTTTGACTACCGATGGCAGATTGTTAAAGATGGCCAATTCCTGCGTGAGCCATTGCTGAGAGAGACCACCAAGAGGTGGATGGCCCTGCACTTGTCCGTTGTTGGAGAGGGTGCCGACTGGGTGACCGAGCCAAAGGGGGCCATCAAGAAGGCCAACCTGACTTTCACGGCGAAGTTTTTGTGGTTGATGGTCCGCCACTGCCTTTCCCCCACAGCCGCTGATAATATCGTCACATGGGATTGATCAGTACTGATGGCGGCGATGATAGCTAGGTTTGAGGTGGATTTTGCGTGGCTTCTACAGGTGGTCATGCACGAGAGGGCTTTTAAGGTCACAACTACTTACCCTTTCCAGTGCATGATATTTTCTCTATGCAGGTCCGCAGGTGTGCCTATATGGCACGTTGATCAGCTCAAGACCCCTCTGGGCACTTTTGATATCGGCCTCATCAAGGATGAGGCCAATGAGTTGGCTCCACGCACAGGGCCCCGTCCAGAGTTGCCTCCACCTGTTGACAATCTGCCTGATACGGTAGCACAAGCCCATACGGCTACGCAAGCGGCTTCCACTGACACTACCCTGGTCGAGTCTATCTCGGGTAGTAGCACTGCCCTGAGCTCCTCTCGCTCAGCCCCTTTACCCGCTCTTGCCCCGCTTGCTAGGGTCCAGAAATTAGAGGTACAAATGGCTACACTTCTGCATCATATCCAGCCTTGGATGCAGAGGTCTATTGCCGAGGCAGAAGAGCGCTTGGAGCGGAGAATGGTCCAGCACACAGAGCGGAAGATCGTGGAGGTCCATCAGCGCTTGGACGCTTTTGAGTTGCGGGTGGTAGCCCGTCCAGCCCCTCCGGTGGATGTGTCGACCCTTCAGGTTGCGGTCGACAGTCTTCGCGCAGATATTGATATGATCTTAGAGGCTAGGGTGCCTGAGTCTGAGGCCCCTTCTGCAGAGCCAGCTGAAGACACAGTGATGGCGGCCCTATTCGCCACTTCGGAGATTCCACCACCTCCCCCTCGAGAGCATGCCAAGAGGCGTAGGGGTCGAGAGGAGGATGAAGCTCGAGCACGGAAGAAGGAGCGCGTGAGATGGAGGCTGCGAGGAGAGCCTCGCTAGCTGAAGAGGAGGCGCGTCAGATGAGAGCAAGAGAGTTAGCTGTTGGGGCGTCTAGCTCCAGAACTGTGGAGATAGCGGGAGGCACTGCTGATAGTGTTGTTGATGCTGAGGACACCACTGAGGGTGTCCAGATTACAGAGGTAGTGGGTTCCGGGGAACCGGACCCACCAACTTGCTGATCGTCGGCGCTTTGCGCCCCAAGTTTGCTTCACCTACCACTCTAGTATTTCAATTTTTTTATGCGTTGGGGACAATTGCATGTCTTTTTGTTGGGGGTGTGGCAAATGGAAAGTGAGTGGTAGGGTGAAGTCTGAGTAGCCCAATTCACTTTCCTCTTTTGGGGTTTTCTTGCCTGTGTTCTTTTTCCCCAAGAGACTGATTACTTTTTCTGTTGAACCGGCATGTCTATATCTTGTGTACATAGTTTAATTCTGGAGCATGATGGCTAAAATGATATCCTGATAAAATGGAAAATGATGCATGACTAGGCATAGTAATTGATAAATGTGTGGCTATAAGCATGACATAGAGGTACACCACTGCATGACCCTAAGTCTAGAATTCGAACTAGGTGTCTGATAATCTGGTAGAGTGATGAGATGTCAAGTGAGTGTGAGGAAGATTTGAATAGTCCACTATTTGTACTGAGCTAGAACTTGCCTGGTTTGTCCTGCTAAAAGTAAGCTGTAATAGACAATTAGGAAAGGATCATAGGCTCTTTTTCAATATAGCCCATTTTTAGCCTAAATAAAAGAAAACCAAATGAAATTTATCCTTCTTTGATCCAAATGATTTGAGCTTAAATTAGACCTTTCTTTTTCACCCCAACTAATCTTTTCTGGGAATAATGTGTTGGCCCTAGTCCCTCCTTGGACATGTGCACCTCAGGTATGCCAAAAGCATAAGTTGACGGTGGCTAATGCAGTAAAAACCCTTTTTATGGCCCTGACCCAACTTTGGGTATTGTGTACTTCGACTCACGCATAGCCAAGAGTTGAGGGTGGCTATTATGAGGAATGCTTTGGAAAGTGGGGTTGAAAGAACAAAGAGAGAGAAAGAACAAAAGTAAAGTGATTCAAGAATTAGTTGAAAGAAAAGTAAAAAAAATTACAAGAAATACAAGCAAGAAAAGAAGAGAGTCACTTACACAAATGAAGAAAAAAGGGAAAATAGTAAGGTGAAAGAATATGGGAAACTGGGCAAAATAAAATGACTGAAAATGGTATGTTTAGCCGATATGCCAAGGAGGGCAAAAAGTCACTAAAGTATACCTAAATATACCCTACCTTACCCTAAGCCTATGTTACAAGCTAAGAAAGTCCTATCGTGATCCTAAGGGTTGTATAGCGAACTTAAAGCAGTGAAAATAAGGGCAAGCTTATGGCAATAGGTATGAATAAGTGTGAATTTGTTCTGAGAGTGAGTGTTGAAAAGTAATCCTTATACTCAAACTGAAATCATTGTGTGAAAAATGAGGATTTTGTTTTGAAGTGAGGACACTAGTTGCAGTACCGGAAATATTAGCACCTCGGTGAGAAATTGAAGAGAATAGGTGTTAGTGCATGGTGAGTCTGTGTCATGCTCTGATCCCATATAATTCAAGCGTAATAGTGATAGCATGCATAAATATGATAAGATTAATCGGGATTGATAGCCAAATGATTGCAAAGGATAAAACATGGATACTATTGTACAAAGATTTTGTATTGAGTCATAGTGCGTCGCTTGAGGACAAACAACGAATTTAAGCTGAGGGTGTTGATTTACCGTGGTTTCACGGTATTATTAATTCATTTTCCTTAAGTTTAGTGTGTCTAAAATCCTTTTTGTGCTAATTTTATATAAGTTTCTCCTTATTTGCAGGAAATCTGTCCAAAGATGAATGCGGAGGTTTTTGAGCGAAGAAATGCAGAAGAGACCACCTACGGCGCTTGTGACGGTCCGTCATGCTCGTGACGGTCCGTAGGTGGCAGTGTAGTGCTGCTGCTGAAGGAAGATGGGGAAGTCTGACCAAGTGTGAGGTTATAAGCGTGACGGACCGTCGTAGCCATGACGGTCCGTCCTGCAGGTTCGTCATGTAGATCAGAGAAGTAGTCCCAGTACCCATATTCCAAGAGTTCAAGTGTTTTGGAACGGAGACCCTCGACGGACCGTTGTGCCTCTGACGATCCGACATACCTGCCGTCGAGGGTAATGAAGAGAGCAGCAGAAGAAATTGCACAAGTATGGGACGACGGAATCCATGACGGCCCGTCGTGACCATGACGATCTGTCGCGAGGTCCGTTGACCCAGCCGCGTTTTGACAGATTTCCAGCAAATAGAGTCCTTGTTTAATTAGGTTTTTATTTTCTATAAATAGTTCGAAAAACCTCGTTTTTGAGGTTAGACTCTGGATTATTTGGTTAGACTCTGGATTATTTGCGAACTTTCGGATTTTACTCTTTCTCATTGAAGTAAGTACATGAATTCTTATACCATATATTTAAATATTGTGATTATGACTATGGGTAACTAAACTCTATAACTAGGGTTGTGGGAACCATAGGAAAATAATGAGGTAAAACCTAACTAAAATAATAATTCTAGAATAGTGTCTTGCATTTATTGATAATTCTTTCGCTTAGAAGTCTTTTTAACGGATGGCCAACGTTAGAACTCGCCTTAATGCTACTTGCCGGACCAAGGAGGTAGATAATAGGAAAAGAATTATTAACATAGATTTAGTGTATACTATCTAATAGGCTAGTATTGATTGGTACGAGGTAATAACTTAGTCAAATATCGAATACGATGCTTAATATGAGGTAGAGATAAGGGTTAGGATAACAACACACGTAGCCGGACCAAGGTGCGGAGTGAAATTTTCTAGATGCCAGACCAAGGATTTAGAAATACATAACTTATCACTTTGCATGCAAGGTACTAGGAAAGAATTGTTATAGTTAGAATTATAGAGTTATGAACCTGTGGGGAACACGTAAACCCTAGTTACTTTGATTAATTGATTAAACTCTAACATTCGAAGCTGTTAGTTGTCTCCTTTAATTTCGCTAGTTATTTTCATTTATTTAGGAATAGAAACCCCCCTTTTTATCATTTTTGCTTTCCAAGGAAGTAATCGACTGAACGATAGTAATAATAGATTGAAGTTAAGTCTAAATTATTTTCCTCGTGGGAACGATCCCAACCTCACTAGTTGGGTTATTTACTTGACACGACCGCTTTACTTCTTATTTGAGAAGTAAGTTTGAGCGTATCAAACATCTGAGACCAAATATGGCTAACCAAAGAAACCAAAACCAACGTAGAAATCCAGAAAACCCAATCCAAGATCTAACATACAGAATTCCAATTTTTATCTCACTTTTACTAGGAACCTAGCAGCATTTAACTAAGCCTATCCAACTCACATTAATAACTAACATGTTTTCCATACAATTTTAATACATTACCCCCAACCAAAACAACCTAACTAATAATATCTAATCACTGTAATATTCATTCTTCTCAATTCACAATTTCCTACGCCACACATCATAATCACTAACTTTCAATTCTTGACCATCATTGACGCCCATAATTATCCCCAATTATGTTACTGTCATTACCCAGGCAAACTCACAACAATTTATCCCTACTATTTTCATATACAAAATTTGTCATATCTTCCTTCTACTTCTTATCCAATTACACCCATATATCTAGATATATACTACCTTTCGTATGTATTATAACAACTGGAAACCTAGCCCTCCAAATATCCTTTGTTTAATCTTACCCCAATTTGATCAATCATTATGTTCCTCAACTTTGCACCATTCAATTTCTCTTTAATCTCTTTCTACTATTCATCATAAAGACCCACTAACGATAATTAACCCAGAAAGCATAAACATTCCGTTAATCTAATTACGAAAAGTCAAAGAAAAAGGTCACCTGAACTCCCTTCGTGAATTTGTTTTGACGATTCGTGCGTCTCCCTTCTCTTTTATTTTTTTCCTTTCTACAGATCAGTTATCCCCCTAATTGTACACCTTAATATTATAATGGGGTAAAAGTCACCGCTTATTATTTTATTATTATCTCTTTTAACTACTAACTAACTTAATTATTAAAACTACCCCATTAATTCTATAATTATAATTACGAATAGTCCAAAACATCGCTTTAAATCTATCGGATAGTATATTCTGACATAAAAAGTTCTAGTGCTCAAAACTATCGAAAAATGATCGTTACATAGAATTAAGTTAAAACTTAACTAATTAGACTTAAAAGTTGTCAAGTTTTCCTAATAAGTAATGTGATTTCGTTGGTGAATAGTGTTAGAAGTAAGTTAAAACTTAACTAATTAGACTTAGAAAAATTGTCAAGTTCTTCAAATAAGTTAATGTGATTCAGTTGGTGAATATAGTGCTGGAAGTAAGTTAAACCTAAATTAATTAGCTTTAGAAAGTCTTCAAGTTCTCCAAACCTTGATGTGATTTAGTTGGTCAATATAGTGTTAGAAGTAAGTTAAAACATAACTAATTAGACTTAGAAAGTTGTTAAGTTTTCCAAACAAGTAATGTGATTTCGTTGGGGAATAGTGTTAGAAGTAAGTTAAAACTTAACTAATTAGACTTAGAAAAATTGTTAAGTCTTCAAATAAGTTAATGTGATTTCGTTGGTGAATATAGTGTTTGAATTAAGTTAAAACTACATTGATTAGACTTAGAAAGTCTTTAAGTTCTTCAAATAAGTTGATGTGTTTTAGTTGATGAATATAGTGTTTTAGTTAAGTTAATACTTAACCAATTAGCCTTATAAAGTCTTTAAGTTCTCCAAATACTTAATGCTATTTAGTTGGTGAATATAGTGTTAGAAGTAAGTTAAAACTTAACTAATTATACTTAGAAAAATTATTAAGTTTTTCAAATAAGTAATGTGAATTCGTTGGTAAATATAGTGTTTGAAAGTAAGTTAAAACTTAACTAAATAGACTTAGAAAGTCTTTAAGTTCTCCAAATAAGTTAAGGTGATTTAGTTGATGAATATAGTGTTATAATTAACTTAAAACTTAACTAATTAGACTTAGAAAAATTGTTAAATTCTTCAAATAAGTTAATGTGATTTAGTTGGTGAATATAGTGTTTGACTTAAGTTAAAACTTAACTGATTAGACTTAGAAAGTCTTTAAGTTCTTCAAATAAGTTAATGTGATTTATTGGATGAATATAGTGTTTCAGTTAAGTTAAAACATAACTAATTAGCCTTAGAAAGTCTTTAAGTTCTCCAAATACTTAATGTGATTTAGTTGGTGAATATATTGTTAGAAGTAAGTTAAAAGATAACTAATTAAACTTAGAAAGTTGTTAAGTTTTCTAAACAAGAAATGTGATTTCATTGGTAAATAATGTTAGAAGTAAATAAAACTTAACTAATTAGACTTAGAAAAATTATTTAGTTCTTCAAATACTTAATGTGATTTAGTTGGTGAATATAGTGTTTGAATTAAGTTATGTAACTAATTAGACTTAGAAAGTCTTCAAGTTCTTCAAATAATTTCATGTTATTTAGTTGATGAATATAGTGTTTTAGTTAAGTTAAAACTTAACTAATTAGCCTTAGAAAGTCTTTAAGTTTTCCAAGTACTTAATGTAATTTAGTTGGTGAATATAGTGTTTTAGTTAAGTTAAAACTTAACTAATTAGCCTTAAAAAGTCTTTAACTTCTCCATATACTTAATGTTATTTAGATGGTAAATATAGTTTTAGAAGTAAGTTAAGACTTGACTAATTAGACTTAGAAAAATAGTTAAGTTCTTCAAACAAGTAATATGAATTCGTTTGTAAATATAGTGTTTGGAAGTAAGTTAAAACTTAACTAATTAGACTTAGAAAATCTTTAAGTTATCCAAATAAGTTAACGTGATTTAGTTAGTGAATAGAGTACTAGAAGTAAGTTAAACCTAAACTAATTAGCTTTGGAAAGTCTTTAAGTTTTCCAAAAACTTAACGAGATTTAGCTGGTGAATATAGTGTTAGAAGTAAGTTAACCCTAAACTAATTAGCCTTAGAAAGTGTTTAAGTTCTCCAAATACTTAATGTGATTTAGTCAGTCAGTATAGTGTTAGAAGTAAGTTAAAACTTAACTAATTAGACTTAGAAAAATGCTAAGTTTTCCAAACAAGTAATGTGATTTCGTTGGTGATTAATGTTAGAAGTAAGTTAAAACTTAACTAATTAGACATAGAAAAATTGTTAAGTTCTTCAAATAAATTATTGTGATTTAATTGGTGAATATAATGTTTGACTTAAGTCAAAACTTAATTGATTAGACTTAGAAAGTCTTTAAGTTCTAAATAAGTTAAGGTGATTTAGTTGATGAATATAGTGTTTTAGTTAATTTAAAACATAACTAATTAGCCTTACAATGTCTTTAAGTTCTCCAAATACTTAATGTGATTTAGTTGGTGATAGCGTGTTCGAAGTAAGTTAAAACTTAACTAATAAAACTTAGAGAGTTGTCATGTTTTCCAAATGATTAATGTGATTTTGTTGGTGAATATAGTGTTTGTAAGTAAGTTAAAACTCAACTAATTAGACTTGGTGTCATGACCCAAAACGAGCCGCGAGTGGCACCCACACTTATCTTACTAGGTGAGCGAACCAACAATCTAAACCCCAACATTTACCAGTAAATAAATTTTGAATAGTAAATAAAATGCGAAAGATCCAAAACTTATTAACGTAATCAATTAAATAAACTTCTATAGTATAATACTTATCATCCCCAAAATCTGGAAGTCATCACATCAAGAACATCTATCCTCAAATTACTAAGTCTAAGAGTATTTAAGAAACTAAAATAAGTAGAAAAATGGTCCATGTCCGAACTTCAAAGACATCAAGACGTGAAGAAGAGAATCCAGCCCGAGCTAGGAATAATAGCTCACCCTGAAATCTGATGTGCTGAAGACTGGCTAGAGTTGAGGACGAGTCGAAGTCAATGGTGTACTTGCTGCACTCCACAAAACAACAAGAAGAAAATAAATGTAGGGGTCAGTACAAGGAACACGTACTGAGTGGGTATCATCGGCCAACTCAAAATAGAAACCAGTATATATTAAACAATAATATAAAACCAACTACAATACTTAACAGTTGGCAAACAACAAGCACGTGAACCATAGACACAACAACACCATAATGGTTACACCCTCAATCACAACATTAAGGACACCTATGAGGACTCATGCCTCTACACCATACTCGTTTGGGAACTAGGTTCTTTGAGTTCGAGTATATTAAGTTAATTCAAGATTTCTTGCCTTTAATGTTAGTGTGTCGAAACGTGACACTTCGATCCCCTAATACTGTGTCGGAACGTGACACTCCGATCCAATAATCCGTGTCGGAATGTGACACTCCGATCCAATAATCCGTGTCGGAACGTGACACTCCGATCCAAAATTACCATTAATCATCATTTATTACCACCACTTTTTCATTATTTAGTAATATCTCATCGAGCCTCCTTTATTCAAGGCATTACTTTGGTAGAGATGGTTCAAGATTAGAATTTCAACATTCTCATAATTTTATATCCAACCACAAACCACACAATAAAAAACATGCGACCACACAATCAAGTACATAGGAGACTTTACAATATCATTCAATACATATCAATCGCTATTTAGAGTTTATTTATTAGATAGAATTAAACCATAACCTACCTCTACCGGAGAATCGAATTCAAGCAAGCTACCTCTCCAATGCCTTTGTTTTCCTCAATACTTCGCTCCCTTCGTTCGTTTCACGTCCTCCTCCTCTTTTTACTTTTTCCCTTTTTCAGATTCTTTTTACCCTAATTATCATATAATCAATTATAAAAGATGGTAAAAGTAACCCACTATTTATTTTAAGGTTATATCCTTTAACCCCCAACTAACTCAATTATACACATTACCCCACTAATTTCATAATAATAATTATGAATAGTCCAAAACACCCCTAAGAAAATTTAGTGGAAGTCTGACCAAGTCGGGGTTACGCAGCTTGTGACGGTTCGTGCTGCAAGTCCATCGTGAAGTTCAGAGAGTCGATTTTGGTACCCAGACTCCAAAAATTGAAGTGTTTAGGAACGAAGACCCTGTGACGGTCCGTCGTATCCATGACGGTCTGTCCTGCAGGTCCGTCCTGAAGTTCAGAGAAGTAACTCCAGTACCCCGATTCCCAGAGTTGAAGTGTTTTGGAACGAAGGCCCTCGACGGTCCGCCGTGCCTATGACGGTTCGTCCTACTTGTCGTCGAGGGTAATGAGAAGAGCAGCAGAAGAAACTAAACAAGTGTGGGACGACGGAGTCCATCACGGCCCGTCACGACCATGATGGTCCGTCACGTGGTCCGTCGACCCAGTCAGTTTTCATCAAAAATAATTCTACTGTTCGAATCGACTAAACAGGTTGTTACACTTGGAAAGTCTTTAAGTTCTCCAAAAACTTAATGTGATTTAGTTTGTAAATATAGTGTTAGAAGTAAGTTAAAACTTAACTAATAAGACTTAGAAAGTTATGAAGTTTTCCAAATAAGTAATGTGATTTTGTTGGTGAATATAGTGTTTGGAAGTAAGTTAAAACTTAAATAATTAGACTTAGAAAGTCTTTAAGTCCTCCAAATACTTAATGTGATTTAGTTGGTGAATATAGCGTTTGAAGTAAGTTAAGCCTAAAATAATTAGCCTTAGAAAGTCATTAAGTTCTCCACATACTTAATGTGATTTAGTTGGTCAATATAGTGTTAGAAGTAAGTTAAATTTTAACTAATAAGACTTAGAATGTTGTTAAGTTTTCCAAACAAGTAATGTTATTTCGTTGGTGAATATTGGTAGAAGTAAGTTAAAACTTAACTAATTAGACTTACAAAAAATATTAAGTTCTTCAAATAAGTAATGTGAATTCGTTGGCAAATATAGTGTTTGGAAGTAAGCTTAAACTTAACTAATTAGACTTAGAAAGTCTTTAAGTTCTCCAAATAAGTGAATGTGATTTAGCTGATGAATATAGTGTTTTAGTTAAGTTAAAACTGAACTAATTAGCCTTAGAAAGTCTTGAAGTTCTTCAAATACTTAATGTGATTTAGTTTGTGAATATAGTGTTTGAATTAAGTTAAAACTGAACTAATTAGCCTTACAAGGTCTTTAAGTTCTCAAATACTTAATGTGATTTAGTTGGTGAATATAGTGTTTGAAGTAAGTTAAAACTTAACTAATTAAACTTAGAAAATCTTTAAGTTCTCCAAATAAGTTAAAGTGATTTAGTTGATGAATATAGAGTTTTAGTTAAGTTAAAACTTAACTAATTTGCCTTAGAAAGTGTCACGACCCAAAACGAGTCGTGAGTGGCACCCACACTTACCTCCTTAGGTGGGCGAACCAACACATCTAAACCCCAACATATACCAATAGTTCAACTATAAATAATGCGGAAGCTGCAAAAGATACTAAGCAACCAATTTAAATAAGTTTCTAAAGTTTAATACTTATCATCCCAAAATCTGATAGTCATCACATCAAGGACATCTAATTTGCAATACTAAGTGTAAGAATATCGAATACACTAAACTAAAAGAATAAAATGGTATGTGTCCGAAAGTATAGGACATCATGTCATGACCGAGAGAATCCAACACGAGCTTGAATGGATAGCTCACCCTGTAACTTGATATGCGGGAGGCTGGCTAGAGCTGAGGGAAATCAGAAGTCATAGGTACACTCGCTGCATTTCATAAAAGGAAAACAAAGAAGAAAACAAGTAGGGCTCAGTACGAGGCAACATGTACTGAGTAAGTATCATCGGTCAACCCAAAATAGTAACTAATATACAAAGAATAATAGTATGAACTCAACTATAGCACTTAACATGTGATAAGCAACAAACAACATGAACAAGTGTCAATAACAATAAAGTAAGCACGTATTAAGTCAACGGTATCAAGATCACACATGAGGACTCATGCCTCCAAACCAAACCATTTTGGGAGTTGAGTTCTTTGAGATTGAGTATCTTCCATTAATTCAACATATTTTTCCTTTAATATTATCGTGTCGGAACATGACACTCCGATAAAAAAAACCGTGTCGGAACGTGACACTTCGATCCAAAAATACCGTGTCGGAACGTGACACTCCGATCCAAAAATACAGTGTCGGAACGTGACACTCCGATCCAAAAATATCGTGTCGGAACGTGGCACTCCGATCCAAAAATACTGTTAATTTATCATTTAATATCACCACTTTTTCATTCGTTAATCATATTTCATCCAGCCTTCTTTATTCAAGGCATTACTTCGATAGAGATGGTTTAAGATTATACATTTCACGGTCTCGGGATTTCAGACCAATTACAAAACACACGACCAAGCCACACAATCACACAATCAAGTACATAGAAAACTTCACAATATCATTCAATGCATATCAGTCACTATTAAGAGTTTACTATCGAATAGCATAAACCATAACCTACCTCCACCGAAGAACCGAAGTAAAGCAAACTACTTTTCCAGCATTTTCCTTCTCCTCAATGCCTTCAAACTTTTCCAATCTATCAAATGTATATATATAACTTGTAAGTTAACGAGTCTATAAACACTCATATCATATTATGTCTAGCCTAGACCCAAAAACTCACCTAATTCCATAATCAATTTTCTTAAGTTCAAACCTAATGGTAAATCTAATTAATTCCTCCAATTAGCATAATTTTAATAAATCTAATACATAGTTACATATTTCCGTAAATTAAAACTTAAATTATATTGTGTTAACTAAAGTAAATTACCTAAGAACGAAATTGACGAACTAACATATTTTAATATTTCATTTGTATAGCCTAAATCATTGTTCAATGATAAGGTAATCATTCTCCAACGATTGGTATGATAGCCATTCTAATTTTTGCCCAAGTTCTCAAATTCCTTCGTTACCAGTTTCTTGTTTTTCAACTTTTCTTACTCAAGCCTATTAGCTTTCTGTACAACCAACACAAAAATCCCACCCTTGAAGAAAGCCACTCACATATATAAATAATAGTATATAAATATATAGTATCCTGCAAACCATTGTAATACCCTATTCTCCTCACCTTATTAATTTACCTTGTTAATCCACAATTTGAATATTGATAATCACGCCTACCACATCAACCTGAACATCTTCCAATTTTTATAGGATGTCGGCAATTTCAATTATAATAATAACGATAATAACATGATTCATACCAACTTAATAACTAAATTATACAATATAATAATAATAATAATAATTCTTACTCTACTTTTAATTTAGAACATGTATATTCAAGCCTTACCTGAGTGTTGTTCTTCTCTGATAGAGGCGTTGCAGGTATGCGGTCTCCCTTTTCTTATTTTCTTCCTTTTCTAAAGACAAACTTCTACCCTAATTATCATATAATCAACTATAGAATTTGATAAAAGTGACCCATTATTTATTTTAATATTATTTTCTTAACCACTAACTAAATAAATAGTAAAACTACCCCACTAATTTCATAATTATAATTATGAATAGTCCAAAACACCCCTTAAATCTATAGAAAAGTATTTTCTGACATAAAGAGTTCTAGAGTTCAAAATGATCGAAAATGGTCGTTACAGAAAGTCTTTAAGTTTTCCAAGTACTTAATGTAATTTAGTTGGTGAATATAGTGTTTTAGTTAAGTTAAAACTTAACCAATTAGTCTTAGAAAGTCTTTAGCCTCTCCAAATACTTAATGTTATTTCGTTGGTGAATATTGGTAGAAGTAAGTTAAAACTTAACTAACTAGACTTAGAAAAAATGTTAAGTTTTTCAATTAAGTAATGTGAATTCGTTGGTAAATATAGTGTTTAAATTAAGTTAAAACATAACTAATTAGACATAGAAAGTCTTCAAATTCTCCAAATAAGCTAAGTGATTTAGCTGATGAATATAATGCTTTAGATAAGTTAAAACTTAACTAATTAGCCTTAGCAAGTCTTTAAGTTTTCCAAATACTTAATGTTGTTTAGTTGGTGAATATAGTGTTAGAAGTAAGTTAAAATTTAACTTATTAGACTTAGAATGTCTTTATGTTCTCCAAATACTTAATGTTATTTAGTTGGTGAATATAGTGTTAGAAGTAAGTTAAACCTAAACTAATTAGCCTTAGAAAGTCTTCAAGTTCTCCAAATATTTAATGTGATTTAGTTTGTCAATATAGTGTTACTAGTAAGTTAAAACTTAACTAATTAGTCTTAGAAAAATGTTAAGTTTTCCAAACAAGTAATGTAATTTCGTTGGTGAATAAACTGTTTAGAAGTAAGTAAAACTTAAACTAATTAGCCTTTGAAAGTCTTTAAGTTCTCCAAATACTTAATGTGATTTAGCTGGTGAATATAGTATTAGAAGTAAGTTAAACCTAGCCTTAGAAAATCTTTAAGTTCTCCAAATACTTGATGTGATTTAGTTGGTCAATATAGTGTTAGAAGTAAGTTAAAACTTAACTAATTAGAATTAGAAAAATTGTTAAGTTCTTCAAAAAAGTTAACGTGATTTAGTTGGTAATAGTGTTTGACTTAAGTTAAAACTTAATTTATTTGACTTAGAATGTCTTTAAGTTCTTCAAATAAGTAATGTGAATTCGTTGGTAAATATAGTGTTCGGAAGTAAGCTAAAACTTAACTAATTAGACTTAGAAAGTCGTTAACTTCTCCAGATAAGATAATGTGATTTAGTTGATGAATATAGTGTTTTAGTTAAGTTAACACTTAACAAATTAGACTTAGAAAAATTGTTAAATTCTTCAAATAAGTTAATGTGATTTAGTTGGTGAATATAGTGTTTGACATAAGTTAAAACTTAACTGATTAGACTTAGAAAGTCTTTAAGTTCTTCAAATAAGTTAATGTGATTTATTGGATGAATATAATGTTTCAGTTAAGTTAAAACATAACTAATTAGCCTTAGAAAGTCTTTAAGTTCTCCAAATACTTAATGTGATTTAGTTGGTGAATATATTGTTAGAAGTAAGTTAAAAGATAACTAATTAAAGTTAGAAAGTTGTTAAGTTTTCTAAACAAGTAATGTGATTTCATTGGTAAATAATGTTAGAAGTAAATAAAACTTAACTAATTAGACTTAGAAAAATTATTAAGTTCTGCAAATACTTAATGTGATTTAGTTGGTGAATATAGTGTCTGAATTAAGTTACGTAACTAATTAGACTTAGAAAGTCTTCAAGTTCTTCAACTAATTTCATGTTATTTAGTTGATGAATATAGTGTTTTAGTTAAGTTAAAACTTAACTAATTAGCCTTAGAAAGTCTTTAAGTTTTCCAAGTACTTAATATAATTTAGTTGGTGAATATAGTGTTTTAGTTAAGTTAAAACTTAACTAATTAGCCTTAGAAAGTCTTTATCTTCTCCAAATACTTAATGTTAATTAGATTGTAAATATAGTTTTAAAAGTAAGTTAAGACTTAACTAATTAGACTTAGAAAAATTGGTAAGATATTCAAATAAGTAATGTGAACTCGTTTGTAAATATAGTGTTTGGAAGTAAGTTAGAACTTAACTAATTAGACTTAGAAAATCTTTAAGTTATCCAAATAAGTTAATGTTATTTAGTTAGTGGATAGAGTATTAGAAGTAAGTTAAACCTAAACTAATTATCCTTGGAAAGTCTTTAAGTTTTCCAAAAACTTAATGAGATTTAGCTGGTGAATATAGTGTTAGAAGTAAGTTAGGCCTAAACTAATTAGCCTTAGAAAGTATTTAAGTTCTCCAAATACTTAATGTGATTTAGTCGGTCAGTATGGTATTAGAAGTAAGTTAAAACTTAACTAATTAGACTTACAAAAATTGGTAAGTTCTTCAGATAAGTTAATGAGATTTAGTTGGTGAATATATTGTTTGACTTAAGTTAAAACTTAACTGATGAGACTTAGAAATTATTTAAGTTCTTCAAATAAGTAATGTGATTTCGTTGGTGTATATAATGTTTGGAAGTAAGTTAAAACTTAACTTATTAGACGTAGAAAGTCTTTAAATTCTCCAAATACTTAATGTGATTTAGTAGGTGAATATAGTGTTAGAAGTAAGTTAATACTTCACTAATTAGACTTAGAAAAATTGTTAAGTTATTCAAATAAGTAATGTGATTTAGTTTGTGAATATAGTGTTTGAATTAAGTTAAAACTTAACTAATTAGACTTAGAAAGTGTAACAACCTGTTTAGTAGGTTCGAGCAGTAAAATTATTTTGATAAAAACTGTCACGACCCAAAACCGAGCCGCGACTGGCACCCACACTTATCCTACTATGTGAGCGAACCAATTCAATAACTTCTAAAATTCAACATCTATTATTCCCCAAAATCTGGAAGTCATCACCACAAGAACATCTATGATCAAATTACTAAACTAAGAGTATTCTAAGAAGCTAAAATAAACAAAAGCTAGTCCATGCCGGAACTTCAAGGCATCAAGACATGAGGAAGAAGATCCAGTCCAAGCTAGAAGCATTAGCTCACCCTGAAATCCGGTGTAATGAAGACTGGCTAGAGTTGC
>NC_028642.1:32089318-32125891 GCF_001406875.1 Solanum pennellii
AAAAGGCATTGGGGAGATAGCTTGCTCGATCACGATTCTTCGGTGGAGGTAGGTTATGGTTTATGTCTATGTGATAGATAAACTCTAAATAGCGATTGATATGTATTGAATGATATTGTAAAGTCTCATATGTACTTGATTGCGTGGTTGCATGTTTTTGATTGTTTGGTTTGTGGTTGGCTATAAAATTATGAGAATGTTGAAATTCTAATCTTGAACCATCTATACCGAAGTAATGCCTTGAAATAAAGGAGGCTTGATGAAAATAATATAACCACGAATTGAAAGTGGTGGTAATAAATGATGATTAATGGTAATTATTGGATCGGAGTGTCACGTTCTGATACAGTATTAGGGGATCGGAGTGTCACGTTCCGACACGGATTATTGGATCGGAGTGTCACGTTCCGACATGGATTATTGGATCGGAGTGTCACGTTCCGACACAGTATTAGGGGATCGGAGTGTCACGTTCCGACACACTAACATTAAAGGCAAGAAATCTTGAATTAACTTAATATACTCGAATTCAAAGAATCTAGTTCCCAAACGAGTATGGTGTAGAGGCATGAATCCTCATAGGTGTGCTTAATGTTGTGATTTAGGGTGTAACCGTTATGCTGTTGTTGTGTCTATGGTTCATGTGCTTGTTGTTTGCCAACTGTTAAGTATTGTAGTTGGTTTTATACTATTGTTTAATATATACTGGTTTCTATTTTGAGTTGGCCGATGATACCTACTCAGTACGTGTTCCTTGTACTGACCCCTACTTTTATTTTCTTCTTGTTGTTTTGTGGAGTGCAGCAAGTGCACCATTGACTTCGACACGTCCTCAACTCTAGCCAGTCTTCAGCACATCAGATTTCAGGGTGAGCTATTATTCCTAGCTCGGGCTGGATTCTCTTCTTCACGTCTTGTGTCTTTGAAGTTCGGACATGGACCATCTCTCTACTTATTTTAGTTTCTTAAATACTCTTAGACTTAGTAATTTGAGGATAGATGTTCTTGATGTGATGACTTCCAGATTTTGGGGATGATAAGTATTATACTTTAGAAGTTTATTTAATTGATTTCGTTAATGAGTTTTGGATCTTCCGCATTTTATTTACTATTAAAAATTGATATACTGGTAAATGTTGGGGTTTAGATTGTTGGTTCGCTCACCTAGTAGGATAAGTGTGGGTGCCACTCGCGGCTCGTTTTGGGTCGTGACAGAAAGTCTTTAAGTTCTTCAAAAAACTTAATGTGATTTAGTTGAGGAATATAGTTTTTTAATTAAGTTAAAGCTTAACTAATTATCCTTAGAGAGTCTTTAAGCTCTCTAAATACTTAATGTTATTTAGTTGGTGAATATAGTGTTAGAAGTAAGTTAAAGTTAACTAATTAGACTTAGAAAAATTGTTAATTTCTTCAAATAAGTAATATGAATTCGTTGGTAAATATTGTGTTTGGAAGTAAGTTAAAACTTAACTAATTAGACTAAGAAAGTCTTTAAGTTCTCCAAATAAGTTAGTGTCATTTAGTTGATGAATATAGTGTTTTAGTTAAGTTTAAACTGAACTATTTAGACTTAGAGAGTCTTTAAGTTTTCCAAATACTTAATGTGATTTAATTGGTTAATATAGTGTTAGAAGTAAGTAAAAACTTAAATAATTAGACTTAGAAAGTTTTTAAGTTTACTAAACAAGTAATGTAATTTTGTTGGTGAATATACTGTTTAGAAGTAAGTAAAACTTACACTAATTAGCCTTAGAAAGTCTTTAAGTTCTCCAAATACTTAATGTGATTTAGCTGGTGAATATAGTGTTAGAAGTAAGTAAAACCTAAACTAATTAACCTTAGAAAGTCTTTAAGTTCTCCAAATACACTATGTGATTTAGTCGATCAATATAGTGTTAGAAGTAAGTTAAAACTTAACTAATTAGACTCAGAAAAATTGTTAAGTTATTCAAATAAGTTAATGTGATTTTGTTGGTAAATATAGTGTTTGACTTAAGTTAAAACTTAATTTATTAGACTTAAAATGTATTTAAGTTCTTCAAATAAGTAATGTGAATTCGTTGGTAAATATAGTGTTTGGAAGTGAGTTAAAACTTATCTAATTAGACTTAGAAAGTCTTTAAGTTCTCCAAATAAGTTAATGTGATTTAGTTGATAAATATAGTGTTTTACTTAAGTTAAATATTAACTAATTAGACTTAGAAAGTCATTAAGTTCTCCAAATACATAATAAGATTTAGTTGGAGTGTGATGACCCACAAGGTCATTTTTATTAAAAAAAAATTTAAATATCCGATAAACATGAGTTAATTACTTGAGGAGTATTTATAGATAAATATTCGTTTAGTAAGGGTTAATTAATTAATGAATAATTGTAAATAATTAACGTAACCAATAGTTAATGGACTAAAGTGATAATTTATTTAAGACCCTATATTATTTGACCCATATTAAAATAAGTAAAACAAGATTATTATGATTATTTTATTAATTTATAACAAGAAAGGGAATAGGGTTGCGATAACGATCAGGCGGCGTTCAATTTCTTCTTCCTCCAGGTACAACTCCCCCCCCCCAACCATGATTTTAATATAGATAGAATTGTATAGTATACTATATATATATATTATTAATTGTGGGGAATAGGAAGAAAGAAAGGAGTATGTATTTGAATGGTTAAAGTTTGAAATTGTTAAGAAATGTGGGGTATTTTCAATATGTGGGGTAAGGGGGGCAAGAATGCCCAGTCATTCATGAGCAATTAATGGTCATCAATTAATGTGTAAGCCATTATATTATTATATTAAAATATAGTATAGTTGTACAAGGGAATTACGATGTAGTATGTGAATCCGTAGGTTCCTTAATTTATTCTTTTTCATACGGTTCGTAATTAACTTATTTTCTTATTATGGTCACATTATAATTCAAGTTTTGACCTATAGAAATATGTATTTAACTATTAAGGGCATTACATTATGTGAATATTATTAGATTTATAATATTGGAGAGTTTGAAATTTAACCCTAGACTTGAAATTTTGAAATATGAGAATTTATATGTTAACTTAATTATAAATTTGGATAAGCTTTTCGGTCTAAGCTAAACCTATATAACATAAGTGTTGTTAGTGTCGGAATCTAATTCTGACTATATACTTGAATAGATTGCATTGGTTTGGAAGCTCAACGAAAGGGGAAAACTCAAGTCCCGGAGTGATTGTTCGTTTATTTGAGGCAAGTGGATTTCTAAACCCCTGTTAAGCGTATGAAATTTGTGAATTTCCNTGAGCAATTAATGGTCATCAATTAATGTGTAAGCCATTATATTATTATATTAAAATATAGTATAGTTGTACAAGGGAATTACGATGTAGTATGTGAATCCGTAGGTTCCTTAATTTATTCTTTTTCATACGGTTCGTAATTAACTTATTTTCTTATTATGGTCACATTATAATTCAAGTTTTGACCTATAGAAATATGTATTTAACTATTAAGGGCATTACATTATGTGAATATTATTAGATTTATAATATTGGAGAGTTTGAAATTTAACCCTAGACTTGAAATTTTGAAATATGAGAATTTATATGTTAACTTAATTATAAATTTGGATAAGCTTTTCGGTCTAAGCTAAACCTATATAACATAAGTGTTGTTAGTGTCGGAATCTAATTCTGACTATATACTTGAATAGATTGCATTGGTTTGGAAGCTCAACGAAAGGGGAAAACTCAAGTCCCGGAGTGATTGTTCGTTTATTTGAGGCAAGTGGATTTCTAAACCCCTGTTAAGCGTATGAAATTTGTGAATTTCCTTGTGTAGTGTTGAGAATGACTTGGAGACTTGTTGCTTATTTGTTAGTGTTGTATTCCTTGCTGCAAATTGTGCTTTGTTATCAAAATGGTTATCTCCTCATTTCTCATTTGAGCATGTCATTTGCATTGTATCTAAGACATGATTGTGATATGAGTTAAGTGATAAGAGGATGTACTATTTCGAGGGTCGTATCGCGCGCCGTGATGGATATTATATTTCGAGGGACGTATCGCGCGCCGCGATGGTTACTATTATCGAGGGTCGTGTCGTGCGCCGCAACAGATGCATGGACAGATATGTCCCCCATGGGTCCCGGACTGAGAGACAGCGGGTGTGTATCGTTAAGAAAGACATGCATCACGATATTTGACATTGCATCTCATGGAATTGCACATTTTATTATTGCTGAACTTGAACACGTGTTTTGCTGATCTAGTGATTGTTTCTCTGTGAAGCTTATAACTGTTGAATATTAAGTTGTTATTGAGAATGTGTAAACTGATAGAGTGTGGTTATTGAGTTGTGTGTTTGGTGAACTAATAGGCTGTAGCGTGGAGGTTTAGATAGGGCGTAAGAAGTACCCGTATTTTGTTCACTTAACTTGTGTTTAGAGGTTTGCTTGTTGGGTACCGCGTGGTTTGGTACTTACCCCTTGCTTCTACAAATATTTTTAGGTCACGAGCCCGGATTTTTTTGATACTTTTCATTCTCTTCGTTTCCGAGGCATCTCTTGGAGGATTGTGAGGTAGCTGCTTGTCATCTCAGTGAACTTTCCTACTCCAGTTTATGACTTTGTTTTTACTTGAAAGACAACTTCATTTTAGACTTCTATTTTATTTCCATTCTAATATTTACATTAGTGGCTTGTGCACGTGACAACCAGGTTTTGGGGATTGAATTAATATGACTTGGTTTCATAATAGAAATTGTTGTTGGATTGTCATTTACTTCCGCACTTTGTTAGATATTGGGTTTTAGGCTGACTTGTCTTGGTGAGATAAGACGAGTGCCATCACACCCATTTTTTGGTCGTGACAAAATGGTATCAGAGCCCCAGGTTCATAGGTCTCACGTGTATACAAGCCGAGTCTATGTAAAGTCTCAAGGATCAGTACGGAGACGTCTGTACTTATCTCTGAGAGGCTATAAAGATTACTAGGAAACTTCTTTTTGTTCATTCTTTCTCATCGTGCGTAGTTACCTTCTTTGGTACTGAGTTGTTGTATACTCTTTTGACAGATGACGAGGACTAGAACTAATGTTACTGGTGGTAGAGGGGAGGCACTTCCCGAGGCAGTTGTTGAGGCCCCAGCTAGCGGTAGGGGTAGATCTCGAGCTAGAGGTCGTGCCAGTAGTACGACAGTAGCCAGAGGTCGTGGACGTGGAGAAGCACCAGTAAGAGGTCGTGCTAGAGAGGTCTCTACAGAACCTCAGATTGATGGCAGAGAGGACCAGATTCCTCCAGATCCTGTAGTCACACCCTTGCTTCAGGATACACTATTGAGGGTGTTAAGTGTGCTAGAGGGCTTTTCTCAGGGTGGTGGTGCGACTACCACACCACATGACCCTCGTACTAGAGAGGGGGCTCAGACCCAAGAGCAGCAACAAGCTCCAGTTGTTCAGGTTGCGGTGGGGCAACTCACAGTAGATCCCGTGGTACAGAATGATGTTGCACCAGCAGTTGGGGGTCAAGTTGCATCGATGGTTGTTCTGACAGAGGATGAGCAGCGTAGGTATGAGAGATTTCGAAAGATGGACCCACCTCAGTTTCAGGGTGGGAAGAGCGAGGACGCTCATGAGTTTCTAACTACCTGCCGAGAGTTTTTAGAGGTGGTTGGATTAGCTGAGTCACATGGGGTTCGATATGCTACACTCCAGCTTCGTGGACCAGCGAGAGACTGGTGGAGGAATTATTCAGGGTTTTTGCCAGTTGGATCTCCTCCAGTGACTTGGGAGCAGTTTGCTAGTGCATTCCAAGATCGTTTTATCCCTTGGAGCGTAAGAGAGGAGAGTCGCTTGAGGTTTGAGAGTCTGAGACAGGATGGTTTATCGGTTACAGAGTATGAGGCGCGTTTTTGCCAATTGTCTAGGCATGCGATGGCCATTATTCCAAATGAGACAGAGAGGATCCGCAGATTTGTGAGGGGATTGACTTTCTCTATTAGGTCCGGTGTGTTTCGGGCATCTAGGGAGGGGGCTTCTTTCCAGTCCATTGTGAGCGCCGCCAAAGAGGCGGAATTGATGGAGAGAGAGGAGTTTGGGACCCTAAAAGGGCTCTCATATCAGGTCAGTTTCATGGTGCCTCATCTGGAGGTAGGGGATCATAGAGAGTGAGTGGTTCTTTTCAGCAGCGGGGACCTATTCATGCATCTATGCCGACATTTGAGGATGGCCAGACATCTAGGGGTTCTTATAGCCCGGGTCAAGGCTCGTACGGTTCACAGCAGCGACCTACAGGGCGAGGAAATTATAGTGGGTTTTCAGGGTCCACACAACAGTTCCCAGGACAGAGATTTTGTTTTACTTGTGGAGATCCCGATCATCTAATGCGGCAGTGTACTTCTCAAAGAGGCCGTGGTGGGCCTCGACCTAATTCTTCACTCCAGACTAGGCCACCAGCACCACAGGGTAGAGGTCGTGGCAGAGTTCAGTCAGGTAGAGGTGATAGAGTTTCTAGTAGTGGTGTTGCAGCTCAGCAGAGTGGGGGTAGAGGTACCACCCAGGATGGAGGTGGACAAGGAGGCCACTGCTATGCTTTCCCTGAGAGACCTGAGGCGGAGACCTCTGATGCTGTTATTACAGGTATCATCCCAGTATGCCATCGACCTGCGTCTGTGTTGTTTAATCCAGGTTCTTCATTCTCTTATGTGTCTACGTATTTTGCTGCTAAATTTGATATGATATGTGATAGCATGACTGTACCTATTCGTGTTTCTACACCCGTGGGTAAGCCTTTAGTGGTGGATCGAGTGTATCGATCCTGTCTTGTTTCTTTGGATGGGTATGACACTTGGGTAGACTTAATCATTCTGGGATGGTAGACTTTAATGTTATCTTGGGTATGGATTGGCTTTCTCCTTATCACGTTGTCCTTGATTTTAATGCTAAGACTGTGACTTTAGCAATGCCTGGTGTTCCGAGGGTTGAGTGGAAGAGTGTTAGTGGTTCTTATCCTAGCAAGGTTTTCTCTTTTATTCGTGCTAAGAGAATGGTGGAGAGGGGGTGTTTGTCTTACTTAGCGTTTATTCGGGATACTAGTGTTGAATCACCTCCCATGGACTCTGTTCCTGTGGTTCAGGAGTTTCTCGATGTATTTCCTTCTGATCTTCCAGGTGTTCCTCCCGATAGGGATATCGATTTTGCTATTGATTTGAAGCCGGGCACTAAGCCTATTTCTATACCCCCATATCGTATGGCCCCAGCAGAGTTGAAAGAATTGAAGGATCAATTGCAGGATTTATTGACTAAGGGTTTTATTCGCCCTAGTGTATCACCTTGGGGTGCCCCTGTATTGTTTGTGAAGAAAAAGGATGGGACTATGAGGATGTGTATTGATTACAGATAGTTGAACAAAGTAACAGTGAAGAATAAGTATCCTCTTCCGCGTATTGATGACTTATTTGATCAATTACAGGGAGCATCATTGTTCTCTAAGATTTATTTGAGGTCTGGGTATCATCAGTTGAAGATTAGGGCATCAGATATCCCTAAGACAGCTTTTCGGACCCGGTATGGGCATTATGAGTTTCTAGTGATGTCCTTCGGATTGACTAATGCCCCTGCAGCATTCATGGAGTTGATGAATGGGGTGTTTCGACCATACCTTGATTCTTTTGTGATTATTTTCATCGATGACATCTTGGTTTACTCTAAGACTGAGGAGGACCATGTCCGACACCTGAGGATTGTACTTCAGAGGTTGAGAGAAGAGAAGTTGTATGCCAAGTTCTCAAAGTGTGAGTTCTGGCTTACTTCTGTGACATTCTTGGGACACGTGGTGTCCAAGGAGGGTATTAGAGTAGATCCGGCCAAAATTGAGGCAGTTAGAGGCTGGACGCGACCTACTTCACCTACTGAGATTAGGAGTTTTGTGGGATTGGCAGGCTATTATCGACGATTTGTTCAGAGTTTCTCTACTATTGCAGCTCCATTGACTAGATTGACTCGACAGGATGTGGGTTTTCAGTGGTCTGATGAGTGTGAGGAGAGCTTTCAAAAGCTCAAGACTTTGTTGACTTCTGCTCCTGTGTTGACTCTACCTGAGGAAGGTGTAGACTTTACTGTGTATTGTGATGCTTCAGGAGTTGGTTTGGGTGGTGTGTTGATGCAGAAGGGGAAAGTGATTGCTTATGCTTCTAGGCAATTGAAGTCCCATGAGAAGAACTACCCTACTCATGATCTGGAGTTAGCGGCTGTGGTATTTGTACTGAAGTTATGGCGTCATTATTTGTATGGAGTGCATTGTGAGATCTTCACTGATCATCGGAGTCTTCAGTATATCTTTAGCCAGAGGGATTTGAACTTGAGGCAACGGAGATGGCTTGAGTTGCTGAAGGACTATGATGTGACCATTTTGTATCATCCAGGAAAGGCCAATGTTGTGGCCGATGCTCTGAGTAGGAAGACTCCTAGCATGGGGAGTCTTGCAGCGCTTAGTATTGAGGAGAGACCATTGGCTAGAGATGTGCAGATATTAGCTAACAGTCTTGTCCGCTTGCAGATTTCAGAAGAGAGTGATGGGATGATTGCTTTTATTGAGGCTCGGTCTTCTTTAGTCGAGCAAATCCGTGCACACCAGTTTGATGATGAAAAATTATGTCTCATTCGAGACAAAGTATTGAGAGGGGAAGCTAAGGAGGCTGTCCTTGATTCTGATGGTGTCTTGCGGATCGGAGGCAGAATTTGTGTGCCCAGGACAGGCGATTTGATTAGATTGATTCTTGAGGAGGCCCATTGTTCTCGGTATTCCATCCATCCGGGAGCGGCGAAGATGTATCATGATCTGAGTCAGCATTACTGGTGGTGTGGGATGAAGAGAGATATTTCAGACTTTGTTTCGAGGTGTTTGACTTGCCAGCAGGTCAAGTGTGAGCACCAGCGGCCCGGGGGTGTATCTCAGAGGATGCCTATTCCTACTTGGAAGTGGGAGCGGATTACTATGGACTTTGTTGTGGGTTTGCCTACCACAGTGGGTGGTTATGACTCTATTTGGGTTGTTGTTGATAGGCTGACCAAGTCTGCCCACTTCATCCCGGTTCGGGTGAAGTATACAGCAGAAAAGTTAGCCGAGCTATATATCAGTCAGATTGTGCGACTACATGGAGTTCCTGTTTCTATCATATCAGATCGAGGTTCACTATTTACTTCTCATTTCTGGAAGGCATTACAACATGGTCTGGGTACTCAGTTTAGATATGAGTACGGCATTTCATCCTCAGACAGATGGTCAATCTGAGCGGACCATTCAGGTATTGGAAGATATGCTTCGGGCGTGTGTGATCGATTTTGGAGCTAGATGGGATCGACATTTACCCTTAGTGGAGTTTGCCTATAATAACAGTTATCACTCTAGTATCCAGATGGCCCCATTTGAGGTGTTGTATGGAAGACGGTGTAGGTCTCCGATTGGGTGGTTTGATTCGGCGGAGATGGACTCTTTGAATACAGACTTGCTTAGGGATGCTATGGAGCAAGTCCGTATGATTCAGTATAGATTATTGACAGCTCAGAGTCGACAGAAGAGTTATGCAGACCGGAGAGTTAGAGGTTTGGTGTTTATGGAGGGTGATCATGTTTGGCTCCGAGTATCACCCGTGAAGGGTGTGATGAGGTTTGGAAAGAAGGGCAAGCTTAGACCAAGGTTCATTGGACCTTTTGAGATTTGAGCCGAGTGGGAGAAGTGGCTCATAAGTTTGCGTTGCCACCTAGTTTGTCAGCAGTTCATCCTGTTTTCCATGTCTCTATGCTCCGAAAGTATATTCCGGATGAATCTTATGTGCTTTCACTTGATTTTGTGGAGTTGGGTCCAGACTTGACATTTGAGGAGGAGCCTATAGCTATTTTGGATAGGCAGGTTCGAAAGCTTAGGAGCAAGGAGATTGCTTCAGTTAAAGTGCAATGGATGCACCGATCTGCGGGGGAGGCAACTTGGGAGACAGAGTCTGACATGCGTGCTAGATATCCACATCTTTTTGAAGCTCCAGGTACTTTCTTTCATCTTATGTTCGAGGACGAACATGATTTTTAGTGGTGGACAATGTGATGACCCAGAAGGTAATTTTTCAAAAAAAAAAAAATTAAATATCCGATAAACTTGAGTTAATTACTTGAGGAGTATTTATAGATAAATATTCGTTTAGTAAGGGTTAATTAATTAATGGATAATTGTCAATAATTAACGTAACCAATAGTTAATGGACTAAAGTGATAATTTATTTAAGACCCTATATTATTTGACCCATATTAAAATAAGTAAAACAAGATTATTATGATTATTTTATTAATTTATAACAAGAAAGGGAATAGGGTTGCGATAACGATCAGGCGGCGTTCAATTTCTTCTTCATCCNCCCCCCCCCCCCCCCCCGCCCCCCAACCATGATTTTAATATAGATAGAATTGTATAGTATCCTATATATACATTATTAATTGTGGGGAATAGGAAGAAAGAAAGGAGTATGTATTTGAATGGTTAAAGTTTGAAATTGTTAAGAAAAGTGGGGCATTTTCAATATGTGGGGTAAGGGGGGCAAGAATGCCCAGTCATTCTTGAGCAATTAATGGTCATCAATTAATGTGTAAGCCACTATATTATTATATTAAAATATAGTATAGTTGTAAAAGGGAATTACGATGTAGTATGTGAATCCGTAGGTTCCTTAATTTATTCTTTTTCATACGGTTCGTAATTAACTTATTTTTTTATTATGGTCACATTATAATTCAAGTTTTGACCTATAGGAATATGTATTTAACTATTAAGGGCATTACATTATGTGAATATTATTAGATTTATAATATTGGAGAGTTTGAAATTTAACCCTAGACTTGAAATTTTGAAATATGAGAATTTATATGTTAACTTAATTATAAATTTGGATAAGCTTTTCGGTCTAAGCTAAGCCTATATAACATAAGTGTTGTTAGTGTCGGAATCTAATTCTGACTATATACTTGAATAGATTGCACTGGTTTGGAAGCTCAACGAAAGGGGAAAACTCAAGTCCCGGAGTGATTGTTCGTTTATTTGAGGCAAGTGGATTTCTAAACCCCTGTTAAGCGTATGAAATTCGTGAATTTCCTTGTGTAGTGTTGAGAATGACTTGGAGACTTGTTGCTTATTTGTTAGTGTTGTATTCCTTGCTGCAAATTGTGCTTTGTTATCAAAATGGTTATCTCCTCAATTCTCATTTGAGCATGTCATTTGCATTGTATCTGAGACATGATTGTGATAAGAGTTAAGTGATAAGAGGATGTACTATTTCGAGGTTCGTATCGCGCGCCGCGATGGATATTATATTTCGAGGGACGTATCGCACGCCGCGATGGTTACTATTATCGAGGGTCGTGTCATGCGCCGCGACAGATGCATGGACAGATATGTCCCCCATGGGTCCCGGACTGAGAGACAGCGGGTGTGTATCGTTAAGAAAGACATGCATCACGATATTTGACATTGCATCTCATGGCATTGCACACTTTATTATTGATGAACTTGAACACGTGTTTTGCTGATCTTGTGATTGTTTCTCTGTGAAGCTTGTAACTGTTGAATATTGAGTTGTTATTGAGAATGTGTAAACTGATAGAGTGTGGTTTTGAGTTGTGTGTTTAATTAACTGTTAGGATGTAGCGTGGAGGTTTAGATAGGGCGTAAGGAGTACCCGTATTTTGTTCACTTAACTTGTGTTTAGAGGTTTGCTTGTCGGGTACCGCGTGGCTTGGTACTCACCCCTTGCTTCTACAAATTTTTGTAGGTCACGAGCCCGGATTTTTGTGATACTTTTCATTCTCTTCGTTTCCGAGGCATCTTGTGGAGGATTGTGAGGTAGCTGCTTGTCATCTCAGCGAACTTTCCTACTCCAGTATATGACTTTGTTTTTACTTGAAAGACAACTTCATTTTAGACTTCTATTTTATTTCAATTCTAATATTTACGTTAGAGGCTTGTGCACGTGACAACTAGGTTTTGGGGATTGAATTAATATGACTTGGTTTCATAATAGAAATTGTTGTTGGATTGTCATTTACTTCCGCACTTTGTTAGATATTGGGTTTTAGGCTGACTTGTCTTGGTGAGATAAGACGAGTGCCATCACACCCATTTTTGGGTCGTGACATGGAGAATATAGTGTTAGAAGTAAGTTAAACCTAAACTAATTAGACATAGAAAGTCTTTAAATTCTCCAAATACTTAATGTGATTTAGTTGGTGAATATAGTGTTAGAAGTTATTTAAAACTTAACTAATTAGACTTAGAAAAATGTTAAATTTTCTAAACAAGTAATGTGATTTCGTTTGTAAATAATGTTAGAAGTAAATAAAACTTAACTAATTAGACTTTGAAAAATTATTAAGTTCTTCAAATAGGTTAATGCGATTTAGTTGGTGAATATAATGTTTGACTAAAGTTAAAACTTAACTGATTAGACATAGAAAGTATTTAAGTTCTCCAAATAAGTTAATGTAATTTAGTTGATGAATATAGTGCTTTAGCTAAGTTAAAACATAACTAATTAGCCTTAGAAAGTCTTTAAGTTCTCCAAATACTTAATGTGATTTAGTTGGTGAATATAGTGTTTGAATTAAGTTAAAACTTATCTAATTAGACTTAGAAAGTTTTTAAGTGCTCCAAATAAGTTAATGTTATTTAGTTGATGAATATAGTGTTAGAAGTAAGTTAAAACTTAACTAATTAGAATTAGAAAGTTGTTATATTTTCCAAATAAGTAAAGTTATTTCGTTGTTGAATACAGTTTTTGGAAGTAAGTTGAAACTTAACTAATTAGACTTAGAAAGTCTTTAAGTTCTCCAAATTCTTAATGTGGTTTAGTTGGTGAATCAAGTGTTAGAAGTAAGTTACAACTTAACTAATTAGACATAGAAAGTTGTTATGTTATCCAAATAAGTAAAGTGATTTCGTTTGTGAATATAGTGTTTGGAAGTAAGTTAAAACTTAACTAATAAGACTTAGAAAGTCTTTAAGTTCTCCAAATACTTCATGTGGTTTAGTTGGTCAATATAGTGTCAGAAGTAAGTTAAAACTTAACTAATTTGACTTAGAAAAATGTTAAGTTTTCCAAACAATTAATGTGATTTTTTTGGTGAATAATGTTAAACTAATTAGACTTAGAAAAATAGTTAAGTTCTTCAAATAAGTTAATGTGATTTAGTTGGTGAATATAATGTTTGACTTAAGTTAAAACTTAACTGATTAGACTTAAAAAGTCTTTAAGTTCTCCAAATAAGTTAATGTGATTTAGTTGATAAATATAGTGTTTTCGTTAAGTTAAACATAACTAATTAGTCTTAGAAAGTCTTTAAAATCTCCAAATACGTAATGTGATTTAGTTGGTGAATATACTGTTTGAATTAAGTTAAAACTTAACTAATTACACTTAGAAAGACTTTAAGATCTCCAAATAATTTAATGTGATTTAGTTGATAAATATAGTGTTTTACTTAACTTAAATATTAACTAATTCGTCTTAGAAAGTCTTTAAGTTCTCCAAATACTTAATAAGATTTAGTTGGAGAATATAGTGTTAGAAGTAAGTTAAACGAAAACTAATTAGCCTTAGAAAGTCTTTAAGTTCTCCAAATACTTAATGTGATTTAGTTGGTGAATATAGTGTTAGAAGTAATTTAAAACTTAACTAATTAGACTTAGAAAAATGTTAAATTTTCCAAACAAGTAATGTGATTTCATTGGTAAATAATGTTAGAAGTAAATAAAACATAACTAACTAGACTTAGAAAAATTATTAAGTTCTTCAAATAAGTTAATGCGATTTAGTTGGTGAATATAATGGTTGACTTAAGTTAAAACTTAACTGATTAGACTTAGAAAGTCTTTAAGTTCTCCAAATAAGTTAATGTAATTTAGTTGATGAATATAGTGCTTTAGTTAAGTTAAAACCTAAACTAATTAGCTTTAGAAAGTCTTTAAGTTCTCCAAATAATTAATGTGATTTAGTTGGTTAATATAGTGTTAGAAGTAAGTTAAAACTTACTTAATTAGACTTAGAAAGTTGTTAAGTTTTCCAAACAGGTAGTGTGATTTCGTTGGTGAATAGTGTTAGAAGTAAGTTAAAACTTAACTAATTAGACTTAGAAAAATTGTTAAGTCTTCAAATAAGTTAACGTGATTTTGTTGGTGAATATAGTGTTTGAATTAAGTTAAAACTTAACTAATTAGACTTAGAAAGTCTTTAAGTTCTTCAAATAAGTTGATGTGTTTTAGTTGATGAATATAGTGTTTTAGTTAGGTTAAAACTTAACTACTTAGCCTTAGAAAGTCTTTAAGTTCTCCAAATACTTAATGTTATTTAGTTGGTGAATTTAGTGTTAGAAGTAAGTTAAAACTTAACTAATTATTCTTAGAAAAATTGTTAAGTTTTTCAAATAAGTAATGGGAGTTCGTTGGTAAATATAGTGTTTGGAAGTAAGTTAAAACTTAACTGATTTGACTTAGAGAGTCTTTAAGTTCTCTAAATAAGTTAATGTGATTTAGTTGATGAATATAGTGTTATAATTAAGTTAAAACTTAACTAATTAGACTTAAAAAAATTGTCAAATTCTTAAAATAAGTTAATGTGATTTAGTTGGTGAATATATTGTTTGACTTAAGTTAAAACTTTACTGATTAGACTTAGAACGTCTTTAAGTTCTTCAAATAAGTTAATGTGATTTATTGGATGAATATAGTGTTTCAGTTAAGTTAAAACATAACCAATTAGCCTTAGAAAGTCTTTAAGTTCTCCAAATACTTAATGTGATTTAGTTGGTGAATATATTGTTAGAAGTAAGTTAAAACATAACTAATTAAACTTAGAAAGTTGTTAAGTTTTCCAAACAAGTAATGTGATTTCGTTGGTGAATATAGTGTTTGGAAGTAAGTTAAAATTAACTAACTAGACTTAGAAATTCTTTAAGTTCTCCAAATACTTAATGTGATATAGTTGGTGAATATAGTGTTTGAATTAAGTTAAAACGTAACAAATTAGACTTAGAAAGTCTTCAAGTTCTTCAAATAATTTAATGTTATTTAGTTGATGAATATAGTGTTTTTGTTAAGTTAAAACTTAACTAATTAGCTTTAGAAAGTCTTTAAGTTTTCCAAGTACTTAATGTAATTTAGTTGGTGAATATAGTGTTTTAGATAAGTTAAAACTTAACTAATTAGCGTTAGAAAGTCTTTAACTTCTCCAAATACTAATGTTATTTAGATGGTAAATATAGTTTTAGAAGTAAGTTAAAACATAACTAATTAGACTTAGAAAAATAGTTAAGTTCTTCAAATAAGTAATGTCGCTTGTAAATATAGGGTTTGGAAGTAACTTAAAACTTAACCAATTAGACTCAGAAAAACTTTAAGTTATCCAAATAAGTTAATGTGATTTAGTTAGTGAATAGAGTATTAGAAGTAAGTTAAACCTAAACTAATTATCCTTGAAAAGTATTTAAGTTTTCCAAAAACTTAATGATATTTAGCTGGTGAATAGAGTGTTAGAAGTAAGTTAAGCCTAAACTAATTATCCTTAGAAAGTCTTTAAGTCTTCCAATACTAAATGTGATTTAGTCGGTTAGTATGGTGTTAGAAGTAAGGTAAAACTTAACTAATTAGACTTAGAAAAATGCTAAGTTTTCCAAACAAGTAATGTGATTTCTTTGGTGAATAATGTTAGAAGTAAGTTAAAACTAAACTAATTAGACTTAGAAAAATTGTTAAGTTCTTCAAATAAATTAATGTGATTTAGTTGGTGAATATAATGTTTGACTTAAGTCAAAACTTAACTGATTAGACTTAGAAAGTCTTTAAGTTCTCCAAATAAGTAAATGTGATATAGTTGATGAATGTAGTGTTTTAGTTAAGTTAAAACATAACTAATTAGCCTTACAAAGTCTTTAAGTTCTCCAAATACTTAATGTGATTTAGTTGGTGAATAGAGTGTTAGAAGTAAGTTAAAACTAAACTAATTAGACTTACAGAGTTGTTGTTTTTTCCAAATAATTAATGTGATTTCATTGGTGAATATAGTGTTTGGAATTAAGTTAAAACTCAACTAATTAGACTTAGAAAGTCTTTAAGTTCTCCAAAAACTTAATGTGATTTAGTTTGTAAATATAGTGTTAGAAGTAAGTTAAAACTTAACAAATTAGACTTAGAAAGTTGTGAAGTTTTTCAAATAAGTAATATGATTTCGTTGGTGAATATAGTGTTTGGAAGTAAGTTAAACTTAAACAACATGACTTAGAAAGTCTTTAAGTTCTCCAAATACTTAATGTGATTTATTTGGTGAATATAGCGTTTGAAGTAAGTTAAACCTAAAATAATTAGCCTTAGAAAGTCATTAAGTTCTCCAAATACTTAATGTGATTTAGTTGGTCAATATAGTGTTAGAAGTAAGTTAAATATTAACTAATTAGACTTAGAAAGTTGTTAAGTTTTCCAAACAAGTAATGTTATTTCGTTGGTGAATATTGGTAGAAGTAAGTTAAAACTTAACTAATTAGACTTAGACAAAATGTTAAGTTCTTCAAATAAGTAATGTGAATTAGTTGGTAAATATAGTGTTTGGAAGTAAGCTAAAACTTAACTAATTAGACTTAGAAAGTCTTTAAGTTCTCCAAATAAGTGAATGTGATTTAGTTGATGAATATAGTGTTTTAGTTAAGTTAAAACTGAACTAATTAGCCTTAGAAAGTCTTTAAGTTCTTCAAATACTTAATGTGATTTAGTTTGTGAATATAGTGTTTGAATAAAGTTAAAACTGAACTAATTATCCTTAGAAATTCTTTAAGTTCTCCAAATACTTAATGTGATTTAGTTGGTGAATATATTGTTTGAAGTAAGTTAAAACTGAACTAATTATCCTTTGAAAGTCTTTAAGTTCTCCAAATACTTAATGTGATTTAGTTGGTGAATATAGTGTTTGAAGTAAGTTAAAACTTAACTAGTTAAACTTAAAAAATCTTTAAGTTCTCCAAATAAGTTAATGTGATTTAGTTGATGAATAAAGTGTTTTAGTTAAGTTAAAACTGAACTAATTAGCCTTAAAAAGTCTTTAAATCTACAAATACTTAATGTGATTAAGTTGGTGAATATATTGTTTGAATTAAGTTAAAACTTAACTGATTAGACTTAGAAAGTCTTTATGTTCTTCAAATAAGTTTATGTTATTTCGTTGATGAATAAAGTGTTTTAGTTTAGTTAAAACTTAACTAATTAGCCTTAGAAAGTCTTTAAGAGATGTGATTTAGTTGGTGAATATAGTGTTAGAAATACGTTAAAACTTGACTAATTAGACTTAGAAAAATTGTTAAGTTCTTCAAATAAGTAATGTGATTTCATTGGTGAATATATTGTTTGGAAGTAAGTTAAAACTTAACTAATCAGACTTAGAAAGTCTTTAAGTTCTCCAAATAAGTTAATGTGATTTAGTTGATGAATATAGTGTTTTAGTTAAGTTAAAACTTAACTAATTAGCCTTAGAAAGTCTTTAAGTTCTCCAAATACTTAATGTGATTTAGTTGGTGAATATATTGTTTGGGAAGTAACTTAAAACTTAACTAATTAGACGTAGAAATTCTTTAAGTTCTTCAAATTTTCAACTAGATTTTATTTTTTGATCAGGAAATATTCTTCCTCCATGTCTCGCAAGTAGTGATGATGGAGTTGATCAGGATGGTGATGGGAATAATAAGGGTGATAAGGAGAGTGATGGTGCTAACGAGTAATTGTAATGGTTTGACATTTTAGACTTCTATATTTTTGGAATTGTTAGATCGTATTTTAGTTTAATTTGAAGTTGGATGAAGTTTCTTTTGAAATAGTTTAATGTATATTTTGAAAATACTCTGTTGTTTTGTTTGGATGAAGTTTATCTTAAAATAGCTTATTGGAATTCTTTGACTTGGGTGAAGTTTATTTTCAAATAGCTTATTTGAAATTCTTTGGGTTGTTTTTATAAAAATATACAGGTGGGATACTCAAATTGCAGCTCAATGCTGCCAGATTTGTAGCAGAAATATCGACCTCCAGAGGTCGGAATCTAAAAAATAAGAAATAGAAATACCGACCTCCAGAGGTCAGAATCAAAAAAATAAGAAGTAAAAATACCGACCACCGAAGGTCGGAATCTAAATACTAAGAAATAGAAATACCGACCTCCGGAGGTCGGAATCTCAGAAATAAGAAATACTAATACCGACCTCCGGAGGTCGGAATCTCAAAAATAAGAAATAAAAATATGAACCTCCGAATGTCAGAATCTAAAAACTAGGAAATATAAATACCGACCACTGGAAGTCAGAATCTAAAGAATAAGAAATAGAATCATCGACCTCCGGAGGTTTGAATCTAAAAAATAAGAAAGAAATACCGACCTCAAGAGATCGAAATCAAAAAAATAAGAGATGAAAATACCGACCTCCAGAGGTCTGAATCTAAAAAATAGGAAATAAAAATACCGACTTTCGGTGGTCGTATTCTAAAATTTGATAACTAAAAATTCTAACCTCCGGAAGATGGAAATAATAAAAATAAAAAATAAACAAATATATTAAACTAACCTCCTGAAGTCGGAAATAAAATAAAAAATTTTACCGACATAAATTAAAACTGACCTCCACAGGTCAGTAAATACAGACCTCCAGAGGTCGGAATTGAATAGCGACCAAGCTTTTTCTGGCTTAAGCTGCGAAGTTGGTTTTTGGTCGGTATTTAAGGAATACTGACCTCTGGAGGTTGGTATTCACTGTTTTTTTAATAGTGATACAATTATAAGTCAAGATCACTACCTAGGGTTAGGGATGGAGGATCATGTTCTTCAATTTGACCAAACCATCAACAATTATCATCAACAAGTTGAATTACATGTAAATCTACTCAATGTAAACGTAAGAATTCACTAACAAATCAATCCATAACTTCAATTTCGTAACTGAATGAAACCCATAATAAAACTCAACTTTTTTAAATCCATTTTTGAAGGAACCCTTTGAGGAAAGGATGTCAAAGGTGAATAGAACCCATAACTTAATGTTTCTCAACAATTTGATGAAGAATCCACCCTTTTCAAGCCCCCAAACCCTAGTTCTTGCTAACCTTCAATGTTGAGTTCTTGTAGAGAGAGAAATAAGAGAGAAGGAAGAGAGTTTATTTTGAGAGTTGGCTTTAGGTTAATGAGGGTTAAGGGTATTTATAGAGGGGCTTTAATAAGTTAATTAGTTTCCCATTAATCACTGTCTAACCCCTAAACCATTTAATTATTTTAAATGAAATCATTAAAATCCATCAATGAAATTTGACCCTCACCGACGAGACCCCGTCGACGGTCCGTAGGTGGGTCGACGGACAACCCCCTCTGTCCTGCACTTCCGTCGTCTCTATCAGAGACTTTGCAGGCGAGGCTTCCTCCAATTTTTCTAAGTATGGGATGACGATGGCCTCGACATCCCTTCAAGCCCACGACGCCCCGTTGTCCCATTCCGTCGAGTGTAACAGTAGCTTGATAAACAAGGGCCTTCACAATATTTTTAAGTGAGGGACGATGGTGGTTTTCGAAGCCTCGTGAGGACCATGACTCCCCGTCGTCTTCCCCGTCGATTCACACTGCCACTCAGTGTTGCATCAAACTGTAGGGGTTCTTCTCGAGGGCCCTTGGTTGGTCCTTGGGGAGTCGCACCCAAATGTTTCAATCCTGAAACCACTCCCAAAACCCATTAGCTACCTTTTCACTCATTTCCGTACATTTTCGACTTCTAAAAGTTAGTAAAAAAGGCTAAGGCACAATAACACCTCTTTGAACCAACTTCCCGGACGTCTTTGGACATTTGGTTCTTAAACCTTCTAAATAACCTATATTCTATAAAAATGGACATAGAAATAGTGTTTAGACTTTATGACACCTATGTTAGGATTTTTGTCATGAGTGTTGGATTTTTTTTCCAAGGTGTTACATTATCCCCCCTTTAGGAACATTCATCGCCAAATGACACTAAAAAATCTTTAAAAGGAAGGAATAGACCCAAGACTAGCAGCCCAACCAATCAACAATATCCATTTAACATAAATGATGACACTTCAACAAGGCAATTACCAAAACTCATATTACCACACCTACGACCCAAAACACATCATCATGAGGCATTTCCTTTTCACAACACTTATGATCTGAACATACATCATATGGGTCAATTAGCACAAAGTTCATCTTAACAACATGGTACCTATCATTTCATGAAGACTCATCATATAAGAATGAACAACTTAACTCAAAACAAGCAAAAACAAAATTTCAAGTTTTTGATAGCAATACTATAGTGACTTCACTATAAAACTTACTGTGAGGTTTTCAAAAATGCCATTTTTTTTGCAGCACTTCACCCCAAAATCAAGAAACACAAATCTTTGTCATAATTATATTATTAAAAATATTAACTAACCTTAATTCTCAAAAAGATTAGGATAATGGGATTTCATATCGACCTCGGCCTCCCATGTAGCACACTCAATTAATTGATTTTTCCATAAGACTTTCACGGATGCCACCTCTTTATTCCTCAACTTCTTGACTTGCCTATCAAGAATTTGAACTGGGACTTCCTCATAAGAGAGGTTATACTTAACACCAAGACCCTCAATAGGAAGAATGGACTCGGGATCACCGATACACTTTTTCAACATAGAAACATGGAAAACCGGATGAACCGAAGCCAATTCACTAGGTAGTTTCAATTCATAGGCAACTTTACCAACCCTTTGCAAGATTTCATAGGGACCCACATAACGAGGACTAAATTTACCTTTTTTGCCAAACCTAACCACCCCTTTCATTGGTGAAATTTGTAAATACACCTTATCACCTTCTTCAAACTCCAAATCCCTTCTCCTATTATCGGCATAAGACTTTTGCCGACTATAGGCCGTTTGCAATCGGTTCCTTATGATATGAACCTTTTCCAAAGTCTTATAAATCAACTCAGGACCAAGAAGTGATGCCTCACCCACTTCTAACCATCGAATAGGAGACCTACACCTCCTACCATACAAGGCTTCATAGGGAGCCATGGAAATGGATTAATGAAAACTATTGTTGTAGGAAACTCCACTAAAGGTAAATGCCTATCCCGACTCCCTTTAAAATCAATAATGCAAGCTTTAAGCATATCTTCAAGGGTTTTTATCGTGCGCTCCGCTTGACCATCCATTTGAGGATGAAAAGCGGTGCTCAACTTCACCGTAGTACCTTCCCTTTTTGGAACGACCTCCAAAATCTAGATTTGAATTATGCGCCCCGATCCGATATGATGGATAATGAAATGCCATGGAACACACAATGTCATCTACGAAGATTCTTGCATAATTCTCCGCCGAATATGTAGACTTAACGGGGATAAAGCGCGCAGATTTAGTTAATCGGTCCACAACCACCCATATGGAATCATACGACTTTTGGGTCCGGGGTAAACCTACTACAAAGTCCATATTGATGTCTTCCCACTTCCAAGTTGGAATTTAGATCTCTTTTAGTAAGCCACCCGGCTTTAGGTGTTCGGCCTTTAATTGTTTACAATTCGGACACTTAGCGACAAATTCTGTTGTCCCTTTTTAGACCTTCCCACCAATATATTTCCATTAGGTCGTACATTTTTGTCGACCCTGGATTAATTGAGTAGCGGGACCCATGTGCTTCTGCTAAGATCCGAACCCCCAACCGATCTACATCGGGAACACACAATCTCCCTTGGTACTTTAACACACCATCCCCCCTTAGGGAGAATGATTCATTCATCTTGCCAAGAACTGATTCTTTCAACTCCATCAAGGCTAAGTCAATGTGTTGTTTTGACTTCACCTCAACCACTAACGATGACTCAGGGTTATGATGAACTTTGACACCCCCATCCGGAGCTCTCTCTAACCTCACCCCTAACCTAGCCAACCTATGCACTTCCCTTGCTAGGTCCTTTTGGATTCATCAAGATGGGATACACTACCATAGTATTCCAACTTAGGTCATCCGCAACTACATTAGCCTTGCCGGGGAAGGATACTCATATCATCATCTTTCAACAACTCAAGCGGCCTTCTTTGTCGGAGATTTAATTGTTTTTGAGTAAAGACATATTGGAGACTCTTATGATCGTTAAAAACATCCAGATGCAACCCATACAAATAATGCCTCCAAATTTTCAAAGCAAATACCACGACTGCTATTCAAGGTCATGAGTGGGGTAATTTTTCTCATGTACCTTTAGTTGCCTTGAGGCATAAGCTATCACCTTACCATTTTACATAAGCACACACCCCAAACCCACTCGGGATGCGTCACAATAAACCCTTTGTACCCTTCGATAAGGTCAACACCGGAGCGAAAGTAAGCTTATGTTTCAATAATTGGAAGCTCCTCTCACATGCCTCCGACCACTCAAACTTTCTACTCTTTTGGGTGAAAGTAGTCAAAGGAGACGCAATGAACGCGAAACCATCCACGAACCTCCGATAGTAGCCCACTAAACCCAAGAAACTCCTAATGTCAGTCAGAGTCAATGGTCTAGGACAATTTTTCAATGCTTCCGTTTTCCTTGGGTCTACTTCAAATCCTTCACTAGAAATGATGTGCCCAAGAAAAGTAACCGATCTCAACCAAAACTCACACTTACTATATTTGGCGTACAATTGATGTTCTTTAAGGGTTTGCAACACTACCCTCAAATAACCCATATGATCATCTTCATTCTTCGAACATACCAAGATATCGTCAATGAAGACAATGACAAATGAATCTAGGAAATTTTGAAATACTCTATTCATTAGGTCCATAAATGCCACCGGAGCATTAGTGAGACCGGAAGACATGACCAAGAGATCATAATTCTCATACCTAGTCAGAAAGGTAGTCTTCGGTACATCCTCCTCTCTCATACTGAGTTGATGATACCCCGACCTCAGGTCTATCTTTGAAAAGTAACTCGCCCCTTGGAGTTGGTCAAATAAGTAATTGATCCGAGGGAAAGGTTACTTATTCTTAATGGTGACCTTGTTGATTTGTTAGTCAATACACATTCTTAACGACCCATCCTTCTTTTTGACAAATAACACTGGAGCACCCCATGGAGATATACTAGGCCTTATAAATACTTTGTCAAGCAAATCCTTGAGTTGAGCCTTCAACTCTTTTAATTCGGCCGAAGCCATCCGATATGGAGGGATTGAAATGGGGTTAGTTTCCGATAGTAAATTGATACTAAAATCAATTTCCCGTTTGGGAGGAATATCGGGAAGATCATTATGAAAAACATCTGGAAATTCTCTCACTACGAGGACCGACTCAATAGGAGGAATTTTGGAATCCAAATCTCGGACTCTTACTATACGATAAAGACAACCCTTTGAGATCATTTTAAATTATTTTAGACAAGATATGATGCAACCTCTAGGAATAGAATTTTCCCCCTTCCATTCAATAACGGGTTCATTTGGGAAGTTAAACCTCACCACTCTTGTCCAACAATCTATGGATTGAAAACATGCATGCAACCAGTCCATACCCAATATAATATCAAAATCAAGCATATCAAGTTCTACTAGATCAACATAAGAAACTCTATTGGGCAATGAAATAGGACAATTTCGATAGACTCTTTTAGCAACAATCGACACTCCCACCAGAGTAGATACAAAAAAGAGCTCATGCAAAATATCTGGTAAAACATCAAAATTTTTAGCTACTAGTGGAGTAACAAAGGAGAAAGTAGCACCCGGATCAAGTAAAGCATACACATCAAGAGTAAAGATTTTTAACATACCAGTCACTACATCAGGAGAGGTCTTTTGCTCACCCCTAGAGCAGAGAGCATAGAAGTGGTTCTTCTTGGGAGCATCACTAAAACCACTTGCTTGAGTTTGGCGACTACCCTTGTCACGACTCTTCAAGTTTGGACAATCTCTCATTTTATGACCACTCTTCCCACAACTAAAGAAATTATCCGTCCCCTTAAAGCACTCAGCATAGTGCTTTTTACCACACATTCAACAAGTTGGCTTCTCCATGTGTGAATTTGAACCTTTTCCCTTCTTAAATTTAGAGTTAGACACCCTATCACCACTAGCTCTTGGGAATTCGGTAGGGACTTGATTTGAACCCCGCTTCTTAAATTTAGGCTTATTTTGTATCTCAAGCCTATTCTTTGAGGAGCCTCCATCAAATGACCTAGCCCTCTTAGCATCTCTACTTTTTCTCTTAGCTCTAGCCTCCTCAACCCTTCTTGCGTAGACCATAAGACGAGAAATGTTCATGTTGTCATGTAGCATGGCCAATTGTCACTCCTCTTGTAAGTTCTCTGACACCCCCGTCACAAAATGGCTCATTTCGTCTCTAGGATCGGAGACTAAGGAAGGAGCATATTTGGACAATTTAACAAATTCAAACATATACTCATGAACACTCCTCCCTCCTTGGCGAAGATTGATGAAATCCATCACCTTCTCCTCCCTCATCTCTCTAGGGAAGAACCGATCTAGAAATGCCGCCTTGAAGACCTCCCAAGTTACCGGACCACCCCTCAATGGCCTATTGTCCCTTCAATGCACATACCAAGTTTGGGCCACATCCTTGAGTTGATATGAGGCCAACTCGTCCTTCTCACTTGAAGTCACCCCCTTAGCGTATAACACTTTGAAGACCTCATCCAGGAATTCTTGAGGGTATTCATCAACCTTAGACCCATAGAAAGTAGGAGGGTTCATCCGAGTGAAGTCTTGTAGACGGGAAGCCATTGTAGTGACTTGTTGATGAGGACGAGGAGCAACATCCCGGTTGGCTTGAGTCGTCATACCGTGGGCTTGAACTGTTGCGTCTTGTTCTTGGGTAGTCATAGCTTGGGCCATTTGAGCAAGAATAGCCCTCATCTCCACCTCCGTCATAGGTGGAGGGTTAGCCGGGGCTTGATCAACATTAGCATTTTCCATAAGTGGAGGAACTTGCTCACCATGGGTAAGAGCTCCCACATTAGCAAATTCCTCCTCTAGTCTTCGAGCCGCATTCTTTCGAGTGTTCATGTTTCCTATAAGCAAAACAATAGTATTATATGCAAAAGCACACCATAAGTATACTCTGTTGGCATGACATAAGATTTCCTAGAAAGAGAATGATTCCTAAGCATCATATAGCTTCCCACTCATAAGTGTGGCACGCTTCACAATTATGAATACCAACCTACATAGACGTAGTAGAGAGAGAGACATAACTCAACGATATTCAACCTCATGCTCTGATACAAAGTTTGTTACATCCAGGCTTACCCCCTAGACGTAACCGGCGTCGTCATCCTCTTTGAGGACTAAGACAAGCCTCTTAGCTTACATCATTGCATTCATCTATTAAAAATACGAAAGAATTTAAAACTTTTCAACTACATCAAATTAAAGGTTTACATAGACCTCTACATACACATAATCATAATAATATTGAGTGTACGTAGACTGTTCGTATAAGAAAATTACATAGTCTTCTACTTTTATTTCACACACTTGTATAGTAAAGAAATAAAGTTATAAGTTCGTCTCATCTCATAAACCATCTAAACGAGGACAATAATATTGGGCATATCCCTACATCAATAAAAGTAAATTGTATATAGGATTTATACAACTATGTCTCAAATAGGAAATAGAGGCAATACAAAACTTGTAGTAACTAAGTAACTTTGCAAAGAGAATATTGGCATCGTCCTCGTGTAAAATGAGGACCTACCACTTGGATGATAGAATGTCCAAGTCTTCCTTCAAATCACCTCAAATCAACTTCAACTATCGGAACCTAAATGTTTGGGACTAGGGAAGAAAATGGTATTAGTTCTCCACATGTACTAAGTATGAGATCTTATGCACATACACAAACAAAACATGCTAAAGAGGGACTTTTTATTAAATCATGCTATTTTACCCCTTTTTGGGCTTAATGCAAAGTCAAGTAAATCATACTAATCAACCAAACATGCTCACTATCCCAACAAGTAACACTTATCCCAACACACTTAAAATCATGAGATACTACTCACAAGAATAATATGACAAGAATGAATAAGAGTTGAGCATATCATAATAAGCAAGACACTACTCACAAGTTCTTACTAAGTCAACATGTTCAATGACCAAGCAAATCCCCATAACCTTACTCAATCAAGTCCACTGTCAAACTTTACATTTCGTGGCATTTAGGCTTACAACATCATCTTATATTCTCATTATAACCCAAGGTATATTCAAAAATGAATGAATCAACATGTAGTATCAACAATATGACATGGTCATCATATATATATATATATATATATACACACATCATCTATTATCATAACATAAACATATAAGAACCTCCTCCTAAGACTCCGCTCAAGAATAACTAGTGCAATGTCTAAGTAGAGTCTCATACCCCTACTTAGACTAAGCTAGACCCCTTAGGTTATCCAAGTTAGATTTCAAGTCCTTTAATTCGTTTAACTTTTGGGAACAGCTTGCCCTAACCGACATAGACCACATGAGCTAGTGTGGAATTTGGTGCCATAAAACCCTACACCGAAAGAAGGCGGACTACTTGCCAAGGTAGTACCAGAACATAAAACATAGCAACATTGATCAACTGGTTATTATTGCTATGGGGACAACATAGCTCATGAACTAGGAGATTTAGTTGGGATCCTCTTTATGTGCCATGCATTATGATCTCCAAATCTCAAGAGTGGTGTAGTGCTCCTACCTTTCCTATGTGGAAAGAGACACTCCTCTATCTAGTTCACTCGTTGCTAAGCTAGAGTCCCTTTTTTTGAAATGTCTTTAAGACTTTAATTATCAATCATAACTTAATTTAGGCCATAGGGTCTACCCCTTGTATAATCATCATCATCAATAGCTCATATATGTGAGGTTAAAACTTTAGCATTTCATAACATTTTAAGGCACATTGATAGTTTTCACCATCCTTATAGCACATACACCTTAACCAACCTCACAACATAGTCAAGACATTTCAATTCAACATCATACCATCCTATAATCTTAATATAAGGTATACCCCAATGTAGTATCATGGCTTAACAACAATTAATCATAATTGGAAGTAAAGATAAAGATTCTAAGACTTACCACCTCTTTCTCATAATCTATTATCAAGGTCTTACCATCAACCCATAAATGAACCAAACTTGGGGAGTAACATTATAACAAAAGAATAATCAATAGAATAACAAGGCCAATTGCATCTTTATAACACAATTCATCTTTAGATCACAACTTGAGACAAGATACATAGGCTAATTTCACATTATAATCCATAACCTAAATTATATCTCAAGAATAGCATCATAGGCCTATAGTTCATCTAAATTCAATCATAATATCACCATAGGATGGTAATCTAATCAACAACCAACTCAATTGAATGATCAATATACAATTATAAGTTAAGATCACTACCTAGGGTTAGGGATAGAGGATTATGTTCTTCAATTTGACCAAACCATCAACAATTATCATAAACAAGTTGAATTACATATAAATATACTCAATATAACCCTAAGAACTCACTAACAAATCAATCCATAACTTCAATTTCGTAATTGAATGTAACTCATAAGAAAACTCAACTTTTTTAAATCCATTTTTGAAGGAACCCTTTGAGGAAAGGCTCTCAAAGGTGAATAGAACCCATACCTTAATGTTTCTCAATAATTTGATAAAGAATCCACCCTTTTCCAGCCCCAAAACCCTAGTTCTTGCAAACCTTCAATGGTGAGTTCTTGTAGAGAGAGAAATAAGAGAGAAGGAAGAGAGTTTTTTTGAGAGTTGGCTTTAGGTTAATGAGGGTTAGGGGCATTAATAGAGGGGCTTAATTAAGTTAGTTAGTTTCCCTTTAATAACTATCAAATCCCTAAACCATTTATAATATTTTGAATGAAATCATTAAAATCCATCAATGAAATTCGACCCTCACCGATGAGACCCCGTCGACGGTCTGTCGGTGGGTTGATGGACACCCCCTAAGTCCTGCACTTCCGTCGTCTCTATCATAGACTTTGTAGGCGAGGCTTCCTCCAATTTTTCTTAGTATGGGATGATGGTGGCCTCGATGCCCCGTCGAGCCCATGACGCCCCGTCGTCCCTTTCCGTCAAGTGTAATAATAGCTAGATAAACAAGGGCCTTCACAATCTTTCTAAGTGAGGTACGACGGTGGCCTTCAATGCCTCGTTAGGACCATGATGCCCCGTCGTCTGCCCCGTCGATGCACACTGCCAATCGGTGCTGCATCAAACTGTAGGGGTTTTTCTCGAGGGCTCTTGGTTGGTCCTTTGGGAGTCGCACTCAGATGTTTCAATCATTAAACCACTCCCAGCACCCATTAGCTACCTTTTCACTCATTTCCGTACATTTTCAACTTCTAGAAGTTAATAAAAAAGGCTAAGGCACACTAGCACCTCTTTGGACCAACTTCCCAGACGTCTTTGGACAGTTGGTTCCTAAGCCTTCTAAATAACCTATATTTTGAAAAAATGGACTTAGAAACAGTGTTTAGACTGTATGACACCTATGTTAGGATTTTTTTCATGAGTCTTGGATTTTTTTTTCAAGGTGTTACATTGGTTTTCCATTGCGCCCATGCTGCCCAACTTACAAGGTCAAACGATCCCTAAAGCGCGCATACCACATATTTGCTGATTATCGTGTGCTATAGCTCACGATCATTTTTGGTGTCTGGATTTCTGACGTCCAAAATATCAAAATTTCTCATGGACATCCGTTAAGACCTTGGATATGTAGCAGGTTGACCATCGTGGTCATGCCGACCCATTGTCAAGGTCAAATGAGTCCCAAAGTGCACATACCCCTCATTTTACCAATTATGTGTGCTATACATAGCCGCTGTATTTATTCTTGATCTTGATTTCCGATGTCCAATATGCCAAAAAAAATTTAAACATCCGTTAAGACCTTAGCTATCTAGTCGGTTTGACCTCGCTGCCATGTCAGACCATTTTCAAGGTCAAACAAGCACCGAAGTGCGATTACCACCCATTTTGATAATTATCGTGTGTAATAGCTCACCATCTTTGTTGGGGATCCGGATTCAAGACGTCCAAAATGTAGAAATTTTTTGTGGACATCCGTTAAGATCTTTTCTCTCCAGCTCGTTGGCCAACAAGGGCAAACGACGGCCAGCAGTACAACCAACGACCCATCGACTTGCCACCTCGATTGGACCTGAAAGGTAGACTATACAGGCCCCAAATGGAGATAAGTGTTAACCCAGGAACCCCCACTAACTGACCATTGATAGACATATAGTCAATTGGTTGCATCCCTCGATTTAAGGCTGTCCAAAAAGTTTCTTTTCCTATAATGACTTGGGGTGTTTGGTAAATTCACCCCGAGTCTTTTATGAACCGAGGAAGTCATTTATAGGGTATTTCAAGTATATTAAAGTGTTTTAAACCCTAAGACCTAATTTTAGACTTCATTTCCTAAAACACCTCTCTCTTAAAAGACTCTCCCAAGTCACCATGGAAGTTAGAAGTCAAGAAGAGCTAGGTGTAACACTCCGGAAATTCCATGAATTAAACTAGAGGTGAATATATTAAATAATTCTTAAAATGATGTTCCCAGAAAATATACTTGTCTATTGAAGAGCCTATTAGGTTTTAAGAATATGTATTAAGGTACATAGGCATCCCATTGTCCAATATTTAGTAATATTGGGCATGTTAGAAAATATTGGCTTAACGGTGTTAGCCAATTTCTGGAAGTGTAGTGGTACTTTGAAGTATGAGACCTTGAAGATGGATTTACCCTAAGTGGGGGAGAATGAGTCTAGTACAAAGGTAGTAGATATCCTCATCTTTCTTTGTGGTTCTTATTCAAGCTTCAGACCAAATCCTTAGTAGTTTGGTAATGAAGTCTTGCATTATAGTATGAGTTATCATGTGTTGTATATGAAGTTAGATGACTTAAGGTCTAAAATTAAAAAAGCAAGTTAAATCAAAGTTTTGCATGATAAATGCTAGGTAGGATTGCATGTAGTGTACTTAACCAAAGAGAATCCTCAAGGGTCACTAAGTTGGAGTGGTAGTATGGGATGTTACTCACACATTGCACTTAGTGTAACTTACAAAGTCTCTTTGGAGTAAATTATTATGGTCTTATTTCTCATATTGCCATGCCACCTTGTTAAAGTTTTCTGAAAGGTGCATTATGGGATTTTTAACAAAGTGACACAGTGAAGTTTTGAGTTCACGGTAAAGAAGTCCAAATTTTGAGAAAATTGCATTTTTCATGAACAATGGTTTCAATGTGTTTAGAAATGATGTTTATGAGTATGTTTAATGTTAGATAAGGTAGTTCCTCGATAAGTGACGAAATGGAAGTGAGATTGAATTTGTGATGTTTTGCAAAGTTGCCTGTGTACTGTGATGATGCTCACTGTGAAAATCTTCATTTTAAAAAAAATCGCTTTGTCTTGAATTTTAGTAACAATGTGTGTGAAAGTGTTGAATATGAGAATTTTTAATGTTGGATTTGGAAGTTCCTCCATATGTCTTGGATAAGAGATGGTTTTGAAATGCGAAAGTTTTGCCAAAGTGCCTGTGTTGCAAAGTGTTTGGAAGTGTGAAATTGTTCTCCTTTTGAATTGGTGCCTTGACTATGATTTATAAGACTTGATTATAATGTGTTATGTGATGCTAAGTTGGTCCTTGATGGTATTAAAGTATTTAGTGTAATTCGAGGACGATTGTTATTTTATAGTGGGGGAGAATATAACACCCTAAAATGAACTAAGGTGAACTAGAACTTTGTGATGATTTATTGAGTTCATTTTAAGTTAAAAAGAATATATTACTTTCCTTAGGCAGTGTGTGAACTTTGGAGGTCAAACTTATAAACACAAGGAAAACCATAAGCAAATAGAACTCATAAATTTTACTCTACGACACGACATGGAGTAGAAAAGTAGGGAAATTCTATCGTCCTTTGGCCACTGGCCCATAGATGTGTCACGGCTCATACCGATGGTCAAAACTCTACTAGACGTGACTTAATGAGACTTTTTGATTCCTAAGACCACTTTCATAACCTATGCTCTGATATCAAGCTTGTCACATCTCGAGAGCACACCCTAGAAGATATGAAACTTTCGAAGTGCAACTGGCGTACTTGACCTCTCAGAGGTCTTGCACAAGCCCTTCCATATCTTTCATCGCATATAAACATATGAAAAGTAGTGCGGAATCAAAACATTTCAAAAAGATTCTATAAGTATTTAAAATATCATTCCTATAAAACTCATTGGAAATACTAATTCGCATTTCATCGAATATTAATCACAAGAATACTTTGGGACACAACTCATAAACAATAGAAATGAGTACTATTTAGTCTATTAAAATACTTCGATAAAGGAAATAAAAAACAACTTTGCCCTCGAGTCAAATGAGGACATCATTCAACTTGCTTGAACAATCTTCTTATCCAAGCATTGCTCTCCAAAAGCACCTTAACCTATGAATCACTTTAGAGATGGATAAAAGCATTGAATTAGTACAAACACATGTACTAAGTATGGCACAATGCATAAAATAATGAAAATGGACATTTAATTGAAATATGCATCTTTTTTACTTAAATATCATAATATAATCATAAGAACAACATTTAACACGTTAAGAACACATATGAAGTCACATAATCAATATATCACATTTTTGGAATAACATCAAAGTGAGCTAATTTACTGTCCAATGAACTCCTTCATTATAACAATGAAGTTTCTTAATTTCTCCTTAGACACTATATAGAATGCAGTTCCCTCACTAAAAGTTATCCTAAAAAACACTTAAGTAAGACAAAGAGATACCACCCATACAATCTATCTAGGCACACCTAAATGATCCTTAAGACTACCCATAATGAGATACACACACTTACAATATGTCAACCATAATAACATGAGATCCTCCTACCAAAGGTGGTTCTAAGGTTCACTTGATTGAGTTGTGAAGTGACCGCCCACACAATCCCTTATACACACACTTAAGAGATCCTATAGGCTACCTAAGATAAAATCCTTCTCACTTAAAACAAAAACATATAGGTGATATGACATTATCCTTCCAAAGGTTCTCAAAAGACTTACTTAAGTAAATCAAGAATATAACGTCCATGATCAACCTCTACAAGATTACATAAATAATCCTTAAGACTATCTAAGTCTTAGATCACGTCCACATAATTAACCATCTTCCCTAACTAGAGTCATTCCTAAGACTTATCTCGGTAAGTTACGAAGTGACCATTTCTAAGCCCCCTTCACACCTTAACTAGACTACGCTTAACTACTCTAGATAAGTACTTATTCATTTATCATTCTTTATTAACTTAAGTCATTACATTCATTAGTTCTTTTAAGACTCATTCATCACATAAAGGACATTCAAGTAATGGTCTTGGACAAAATTAGGGATTGTAACTAACACCTTCAAAGCCTATTGTGCAATGTCTAGATAGTGTCCCATACCACCACGTGAACTTCATAGAACTTCTCTAATGCTATTAGGTATCCCATATGATGAGAATACACAATAAACGACATAGACCATGGTAGCAGATCATAGAATCCAAAGTTCTCACCTACTCCGATGAGGGTGTTCTACTTGTCAATGGTAGAACTATAGCACATCCCATGTAGGCACATGGTTAAGGAATATGAAGGTCTTACATTGTACTCTAGACTCATTCTTTAACTATATCTACTTACCTTACCATACTCACTCGGTGCCAGCCGTTGTTTGACATTTCATATTCACATTCATACATGCATCAAGTATAGACACAGGTCTACCACAAAAGACACGCCATACTTTACATATAACCTTATCACTTTAGAATCACATAGATATAACCAACATCATCTTTAGGTGATCCTATATACTACTATAAAATCATCAATATAATCATTATAGACTCATATAGTCAAGTAAGGATAAACATGCATCAACTCTAAGACTACTCACCTAGTGAAGTATTCTTAGTCTAACATGATCACCTAACAAAATCAATAGAAGAACAGATACTTTCACATTACTAACATCTAGGTAGATATGATCATACTTCATATAATCAACTACACAAATAATAATAATACTTCAAGTAGTACCGACAAGGCCATGATCATAATAATACATAAAGTAACACCGACGAGGCCACATCAATTGCAAGTAAAGCACATAGCACCACCACAATAAGTGGACCATACCAATAAAAACATAAATCAAGTCTAATAAACATAAAATAAAGAGAATTAGGGTAGAGTACCACCACTTAATTCTCATCACTTTAATCGATAGCTAAATTATCCAATTCAATACTATAAGGCCCTTACCCATGTCCATGAACATCAATTCAATTAAATTGTCACAATACTCTATGAAACTAAGTCAATTCAATATTCATTTATAAATCTAATACCATTAGACATTAACTGAAGACAACTATTACATCATTCAGTAGCCCATAGAAAACTACACTAGAATTCATAAGCATTAAGACAACAACACTTCACCCATTAATTATTCAAAAACTAGGGTTCATCAATTACATGGGTGTAACGCCCCAAAATGAACTAATGTGAACTAGATCCTCGTGGATTTTCTTGAGTTAATTTTTATATAAAATGAATTATATTAGTGTTCTTAGGCAGTGTATGAAGTTTGATTAAGTTTGGAGGTCAAACTCCCAAGAATGTCCATGACGTTCAGAAGGTGTGCCTTCGAACGTACTTGTGTGTCTTGATGTGTTTGTGTGAGTTTTACGTGTTCGTTTTTCTAGAAACAGATGTGAGGTGTTCCAAAGACCTAGATGAATTATTTTAGGGGTTTAACATCTGGGCACGAACTCACCTAGGACCCACAAGGGGCCCTAGATGAAGGGACCAAGACTTAGACAAAACTACCAAGAATACTGCCCAATCGACGGAGCAGCCTACTGGGCGTAGGTCCATCGACGACTCATCGACTGGGGTCATCATCCCATACTTGATGGGAAACTCAGCCCTACCATGAGATCAGTCTATTTATGCCATTGACACCGAGCAGCACGGGCCGTCGGCTCATCGACGCCCGCTAGTTTAGGTTATCAATTGGCCACTTCCAAAAGCTGTTGAAGCTGCTGCCAACTTGGTGTGTTTTATGTAAATTAACCCAAAATCTTTTATAACCCTAGGTATATATTTTTAGTGTTTCTAAGTTATATTAAGTTAGTTTTAAGCCCTAGACCTAGACAAGACCCCTCACTTCAAATATTCAAACTCCCTCTCTAAAGAAAACTCTCTCAAAGTCACCATTGGAGCTAAGAAACAAGGAGGGCAAGAACGGGCTGTCTTGAACGTTTTATTCATAAAAAATTAGTGGGTCTCCTTCTCTTTGAGGTATAGTATTCATCCTTTAACCCTCATTCATTCAAGGAGTCATTTCCAAAAGATTTCAAAAAAGGATTTTCAAACTAAAGTTTCTTCTATCTTTGATTTTAAAGTATGGGTCTTCTTGTAAAAGTGTTCTAATAGTTTAAATGTGTTTACTCTTGTATGAATTGATGATTTTCGTGTTTAAAACTTAATGAACTCATGTATATGCATATTTCAATCTTTTAGCTTAAGAAATGGGTTAAATGAGCATGTTTGGTTAAGGTATGAACTTTGGTTTTCTTATGTTGTTGTTTTGGTTTAGATACTGCCCTAAGCGCCTTATTATGATGAAATATTGTGAAATTGATTATAGTGGATAATGGCTTGGTTAAATGGTGATTTGCCTATATTGTATATTTCTTATGATGAATTGCTTTTGAGTGGTATGGTCTACCTTCTTGGTGGCGGTGTTTATTCGATGAACTTGATATTAATTTGTATGTTTTGTGAGTATGGCTTTGAAGGCCTAGTATATGAAATAAAGTGATATTGAGGATAAGTCTTGTCTTGTGTTTTGTGAAGTTGAATAGCATGTTTGGCTTAGATTATGCCTAGGAAAAGTATCTGACTTGTGAAGCATGTAAAAGTGTGTAAATTGATGAATGTAAGACTAAAGCAAGTATAGAAGATAATGTTAGTGAAATGATGCTTATATGCAAGATGTGCTCACAATTACACATAAACACTTAAATGAATGTATGAAGATAAATTGAGTAAATAGAGGAGTTTTGAGGTGGACACTCTTCGTGAGTTGAGATGAAGTGTTTATTAGCAACCTCACTACATCCTAAGAGCTTTCCAAGATAGGTCGGAGGACGAATGCCCTTTATGAGTTGAGATGTGGTGTTCACTAGCTATCCATAACCTGAAGTTTAAAGTGTTTAGAATCCCTGCGGGGTTATGTCTAGCATCGAGAGGATATGAAGAAGAGGTGGTTACACTTCGTGAGTAGAGATGTTGTATTCCAATGTACCTATTGAGATGAGTACTCCTCTGAGTAGAGAATGAGTACTTATTATCAATCTCCTTATCCATTAATTATGCGCCCACATAGGTGTGGCCATTGGGAAAACCATGTAAAAGCTAAAAAGAATGACCTTAGGCAACTGAGGATCCCTCATCTGATAGGGGTTAATGTCAGGATTCCGTGTCTAGCTCTCATTGTCTATGTAGGTTAAGCTAACCCTCCACAAAAGAATTGATTAAACTAAGTCTTCTAAAAGAAGTACTACTTAGGGTAGGTGGTGGTATGGGACACTATCTACTCATTTCACTAGGTAGGACCTTCCGAAAGGGAAGACTTGGTGCTAAACCTTTTAAAATAATGTACTACTTAGGGTAGGTGGTGGTATGGGATTCTATCAACTCATTGCACTAAGTAGTCATTCCGAAAGGGAAGACTTAAGTGGTTTGTTGGGTGTCTTTTAATGTCTTGTCATTGATTGAGGGGCTTGTTTCTCCCAAGTTGAGTAGGCCAAAAGGGTTAGTCTTGAGGGTTGCTTTAGTGTTTATTGAAAGAGGCATATGCATACTTCCTTCATGTCTTACCTTAGTGAGTCTCAGGATAATCCCGAGGTAGGGAAACTCTTACGGAAAATGAGTTCACATTCTCTTTCGCTTGGCCTTGGAAGTTCACTCATTTAAGATAGAATAATTCATTGTGAGTGCCTTAAATTGTCACGACCCAAACCCGAGCCGCGACTGGTACCCACACTTACCCTCCTATGTGAGCGAACCAACCAATCTAAACCCTAACATTTCAATATAATATCAACAAAAAGTAATGCGGAAGACTTAAACTCATTAATAAAAACCAATTCAATAACTTCTAAAATTCAACATCTATTATTCCCCAAAATCTGGAAATCATCACCACAAGAACATCTATGATCAACTTACTAAACTAAGAGTATTCTAAGAAACTAAAATAAACAAAAGCTAGTCCATGCCGGAACTTCAAGGCATCAAGACATGAGGAAGAAGATCCAGTCCAAGCTAGAAGCATTAGCTCACCCTG
>NC_028642.1:32131531-32148282 GCF_001406875.1 Solanum pennellii
CAGTCTCCCCACATCCATAACATTCTCTGGGGTCTAGTATAGGTCTCTGTGAGAATGACGAGGTTTGGGAATTACCTCCAACCCCAGAGAAATGTTGACCGGTCTGAGGTGGACCCCCAACTACAGTCTGTAGTGAAAACTGAATTGGTCGGATTGAGTACCCTCCTGAACCCTGTCCTCTAGAGTAAGAACCATTAAACTCACCTCCCTTTCGAAACCTTTTAGAGGTCGATGCCATGGTGAAGTCATCTGGCTTCACTCCCTCCACCTCTATCACGAAGTCTACCACTTCCTGGAAGGATTTCGCTGTAGCCGCTACCTGTAAGGCTGAAATCCGCAAATCTGACCTCAACCCTTTCACAAAACGGCGGATCCGCTCTTGTGAACTGAAGCAAAGCTGGGTGGCATACCTAGATAATGCACGAAACTTATTACCATGAGTCTGTGATGGTCCGTCCTGCCATTCCGTTACGAAGTTCAGAGAGTCAATTTCAGTACCCAAATTTCAGAATTCTAAGTATTTTGGAACGAGACCCCCTCGACGGTCCGTCGTGCCCATGACGGTCCGTCGTGGGATCCGTCGTCTCAGCCAGTTTTTCCAGAAATAAAATCTGCTGCTTAAAACGACTAAACAGGTCGTTACATAAATTATTCATTGTTAAAGTTCAAGTTTGTTCACTATATAATATTGGTTGGAGTTTACTGTAAAGTTTTGGAAGTTACCGTAAATTGTCCCTTTTAGTTTAAAATTATGGAATCTCTTCTCCAAATGTTATATGATGTTCCTTATGATGTTTTTCTTCAATATCCTTGAATGTTTTATTTAAATTGCATGAAATGTTATTTTACTAAAATGTCCCTTTTCGTATGTTTTTGTATATGCCATACTTAGTACATTAATTGTATAAACCCCATACTTCTCTATACCTTATATGTATAGGTTGAAGACTTTTTGGAAGATTCGAAGGCGAATCTTGGGAAATTCACTCTTTCAAGAATTGGTATGTCCTCATATATTCGAGGACATAGTCTATTGTTTCCTTGTTTTATTATTAAGACTTATTATGTATTGAATTTCAATGTAAAGGGTCGTGTCCCTAAGATATTATATGTTGTGTCTTAAGTTTGTCTTGTGACTATGAGTTTTCTTAAGTATTTATGAAAGATTTCCTTTTTATTAATTTGTTCGTGAAAAGTTTTAATCCGACACTACTTTTCATGTCTTATGTAATGAATGCTAGTAAAAAGTCTTGTAAACAAAAGGTTTATAGGATGATAGAAGTTTCCCTTTCTTCTGTAATCTAATGTCGTGCCTTAGAGTTGAGTCATATAAGGTGTCTTCTCTTAGCCTCTTCTCTTTGTGTTTATAGGACATGAATACGAGGAGATCAACCGCTAGAAGGGAGGAGGGAGGTGTAGCTAATAAGAGGATCCTTCCCCGTGTTGACCAAGTTCCTATTGTTGGTCTAGAGGAAGAGAATGAGGAGGTTCCCCTTCAAAAATCTCAAGTGCCTCTTGAGCCTCAAGTGCCTCCTATGCCTCAAACTTCTTTTGTTGAAGGAGATATGACTAATGTGGAGTTGAGGGCTGCCCTAATTGACTTGACCCAACTCATCATGGCTCAAGCTCATGTCATCAACAATCACATTGTTGCCCAAGCTAACCACGGAGTTGGACCCCAACCTAATACTAGTACTCCCGCTTCAAGAATTTGGCATTTCATGAAGATGAACCCTCCACTTTCCATGGCACTAAGGTGGATGAAGATCCACAAGGTTTCATAGATGAGGTTTTTAAGGTGGTAGATGCTATGGGTATGACCCCTAGGGAGAAAGCGGAGTTAGCCGCATACCAACTCAATGATGTGGCTCAAGTGTGGTTTGAGAAATGGAGGATTGAGAGACCCTTAGAGATAGGTCCGGTTGATTGGGAGGAACTCAAAGAGGTTTTCTAGATAGGTTATTTCCCCTAGAGTGGAGGGAGAAGAAGATGGTTGAATTTATGAACCTTCGTCAAGGTGGAATGAGTGTGCAAGAGTACTCTTTCAAATTCACCCAACTCTCTAAATATGCCCCTAGCACGGTAGCAAACCCTAGGTCTAGGATGAAAAAATTTGTCATGGGAGTGTCTAGCTTGGTGGAGAAAGAGTGTCGTACGACAATGCTTCTTAATGACATGGATATCTTTAGGCTCATGGTTTATGCACAACAAATGGAGGAGTGCAAAATTAGGGAGATAAGACAAGAGGGTAAAAGTCCTAGGTCGAATGAATTTAGTCACCAAAAGCCTAAGAAGAGGTTCTGTCACCAAGATTCTTCTATGGGAAACAAGGATAGGGCTCCAAATAAAAGTTCCCATGGTGGTGGCCATTCTTTTCACAGGACTAGGTTCCCTATGTGAGAAGCAACATTTGGGTAGGTGTATTGCCGGAACGGATGGTTGTTTGCATGTTTTAGTAAGGGCCACAAGATGAGGGATTGCCCCAACATCAAAGCAAGAGGGAGAGAGGTCAATCAAGCTTCCCTAGATCCTAATACTCCAAAGAAGAACCATTCCTATGGGATTGGAGCTAGGAAGGATAACTAGTCCGAAGCTGATGGTTTTGGTAAGTCTTAACTCTTTATGAATGTTGTTTTATGCTATGAAATGAGTTTATGTGGTTTTATAGTTCATATGATCATTTCATCTTGATGAATTGCTTAAGGAATAGAATTTTGGAAAAAAATTTGTATGCTTAACAGTGAGTGCAGTGAACCTTAATGTGAAATTTTTTATTTTTAATTTTTTTTCTTGAACTGATGTTTCAATGTGTGCAAAAGTATTTTATATGTGCATGTTTAATGTTTTATAAGGTAGTTCCTCCGTAGGAGAAGGTTAAGGGTGAGTTTTGAAAATTTTGAAGTTTGCAAGAGTTGCCTATGTTGCTAAGTGTTTGGCAGTGTGAAATGATGCTCCTTGCTAGTTCATGCTTTGATTTTGAGTGTGTCGATCATGATTTTATTGTGTTATGCTATGCTAAGTGAGTCCATTTTCTTGAAGTTTTAGTGTCGTTCGAGGACGAATGTTATTCTAAGTGGGCGAGAATGTAACGCCCCAAAAATGAAATAAGGTGAACTAAAGCCTCGTGGTTGTTTCTTGAGTTAATTTTAGGTTAAAATGAGGTATATTATTTTTCTTAGGCAGTGTGTGAAGTTTGGTTAAGTTTGGAGGTCAAACGCCCAACAACGTCCATGACATTCGGAAGGTGTGCCTTAGATTGTACTTGTGTGTCTTGATGTGTTTGTGTGAGCTTTACGTGTTCGTTTTTCTTGAAACTGATGTGAGGTCTTCCTAAGACCTATCAGAATTAGGTTAGGTATTTAACGTCCGGGCAAGACCCCACCTAGTACCCAAAAGGGGCCTAGATGAAGGGCCCAAAACTTGGACAAAACTGCCAAGAACACAGCCCAACGAAGGAGAAGCCTACTGGGCGTAGGTCCATCAACGCCCCGCCGACTGGGGCCGTCGTCCCATACTTGGTGTAAAACTCAGCCCTCCCATGAAACCAGTCTCTGATTCCATCGACGCCGAGGAGCACGGGCCATGGATTTATCGACGCCCGGTAGCTTGTGTCGCCGATTGGCCACTTCCAAAAGCTGTTGAAGCTTCTGCCAACTTGGGGTGTTTTATGTAAATTTACCCCAAGTCTTTTAACCCTAGGTCTATTTTTTTAGTTTTTTAAGTTATAGTAAGTTAGTTTTAAGCCGTAGACCTAGACAAGACGCCTCACTTCAAATATTCAAACTTCCTCTCTAAAGAAAACTCTCTCAAAGTCACCATTGGAGCTAAGACTCAAGGAGGGAAAGAAGGGGATGTCTTGGACGTTTTATTCATCAAATATTAGTGGGTCTCCTTCTCTTTGAGGTATGATATCCATCCTTGAGCACTCTTTCATTCAAGGAGTCATTTCCAAAAGATTTCAAAAAGGGTTTTAAAACTAAAAATTCTTCTATCATTGATTTTAAGTATGGGTAAGTGTTATAATAGTTTAAACGTGTTTATTCTTGTCTGAATTGATGATTTAATGTTAAAAACCTAATGAACTCATGTATATGCATATTTCAATCTTTTAGCTTAAGAAATGGGTTAAATGAGCATGTTTGGTTAAGGTATGAACTTTGGTTTTCATATGTTGTTGTTTTGGTTTAGCTACTTCCCTAAGGGCCTTATTATGATGAAATATTGTGAAATTTATTATAGTGGATGATGGCTTGGTTAAATGGTGAGTTGCCTATATTGTATAGATCTTATGATGAATTGCTTTTGAGTGGTATGGTCCACCTTCTTTGTGGCGGTGGTTATTCGCTGAACTTGATATTACATAGTATGTTTTGTGAGTGTGGCTTTGAAGGCCTGGTATACGAAAGGAAGTGATATTGAAGATAAGCCTCGTCTTGTGTTTTGTGAAGTTGAATAGCTTGTTTGGCTTAGATTATGCCTAGGTAAAGTATATCAATACTGAAGCATCTAAAGTGTGTAAATTGATGAATGTAGGACTAAAGCATGTATAGAAGCTAATGTTAGAGAAATGATGGTTATATGCAAGATGTGCTCACAAGTACACATACACACTTAATTGAATGTATTAAGTTGAATTGAGTAAATAGAGGAGTTTTGAGGTAGACAATCTTCGTGATATTAGATGAAGTGTTTAGTAGCAACCTCACTACATCCTATGATCTTTCCAAAATAGGTCGGAGGATGAATGCCCTTCGTGAGTTGAGATATGGTGTTCACTAGCTATCAATAACCTATTGTTTAAAGTGTTCAGAATCTCTGGGGGTTATGTATAGCACCGAGAGGATATGAAGAAGAAGTGGTTACACTTCGGGAGTTGAGATGTTGTATTCCAATTTACCTCTTTAGATGAGTACTCCTCTTGAGTAGAGAATGAGTAAGTAGCAATCTCCTTATCCCTTAACTATGCACACACATAAGTGTAGCCATTGAGAAAGCCATGTAAAAGCTAAAAAGAATGACCTTACTCTAGGGCAATTAAGAATCCCTCATCTGATAGGGGTTAATGTCGGGATTCCATGTTTAGCTCTCATGGTCTATGTCGGTTAAGCTAAGCCTCCACAAAAGAATTGGTTAAAGTAACTTATAAAAGAAGTACTACTTAGGGTAGGTGGTGGTATGGGACGCTATTTACTCATTGCACTAGGTAGGAACTTCTGAAAGGGAAGACTTGGTGTTAAACCTTCTAAAAGAATGTACTAATTAGGGTAGGTGGTGGTATGGGACGCTATCTACTCATTGCACTAAGTAGTCATTCCGAAAGGGAAGACTTTGGTGGTTTGTTGGGTGTCTTTAAATGTCTTGACATTGATTGAGGGGCTTGTTTCTCCCAAGTTGAGTAAGCCGAAAGGGGTAGTTTTGAGGGTTTCTTTGGTGTGTATTGAAGGAGGCATATGCATACTTCCTTCATGTCTTACCTTAGTGAGTCTCAGGATAATCCCGAGTTAGGGGAACTCTTATGGAAAATGAGTTTACTTTCTCTTTTGCCTGGCCTTGGAAGTTCACTCATTTAGGATAGGATAATTTATTGTGAGTTCCTTAAATGATTCATTGTTAAAGTTCAAGCTTGTTCACTGCAATATTGGTTGGTGTTTACTGTAAAGTTTTGGAAAGTTACTGTAAATGGTCCCTTTTGTTTTAAAATTATGGAATCTCTTCTCCAAGTGTTAAATGATGTTCCTTATGATGTTTTTCTTAAATATCCTTGAATCTTTTGCTTAAATTGCATGAGATGTTATTTTACTAAAATGTCCCTTTTCGCATGTTTTTGCATATGCGAAACTTAGAACATTAATTGTACTAACCCCATACTTTTCTATACTTTAGAAGTATAGGTTGAAGACCTTTTGGAAGATTCGAAGGCGAAGCTTGGGAAATTCACTCTCTCAAGAATTGGTATGTCCTCATATATTCAAGGACATAGTCTATTGTTTCCTAGTCTTATTATTAAGACTTAGTATGTATTTGATTTCAATGTAAAGGGCCATGTCCTTAAGATATTATATGTCGTTTCTTAAGTTTGGCTTGTGATGATGATATTTCTTAAGTATTTAAGAAAGATTTCCTTTTTATTAATTTGTTTGTGAAAAGTTTTAATTCCCCAGTACTTTTCATGTCTTGTGTTACAAATGCTAGATAAAGGGCGCCCGATCAAGAAACGTGGGTTCCTCCTAACTTCTAGGGGGTACTTCGGTCATGACAATGGGTTAATAGGTTAACTAAGTTAAATTCATCTAATCAACAACAATTCAATCAATATTCAATGCTTTAAATCCTTTGATGCAAGAAGCTGTCAAAACCCGAAAGCATACCCTAGAAGTTAGGGAACAATCTCGGATTGTGGCACGGCATCGTCAAAAACTCGGAGTTCTTAGACAAGCCTTTTTCATATCATTCATTGCATTTACATAGTGAAAATTAGTGAGGAATTAAAACTTTTCAAAAAACATAATATAGTCTTCAAAATCTCTTTCATATAAAAGTAATAGGAAATACTAAGTCTCAATCTCATAATCTTAAGACACAAGAATACTTGGGAAACAACTCATACTTCAAATACAAATATAGAAATACATGGCTTATTAAAACAATTCAATAAGAAACATAAGAGACACACGTATGCCCTCGAGTCAAGTAAGGACATAGTCCAACTTCCCTTGAATGATCTTGTAATTCCAAGTCTTCACTTCTTAAAGATCCTCGCCTACCATGAACTATATAGATATATAAAATCATGGAGTTAGTACAACTACATGTACTAAGTATGGCTTTATGCATAAAAATCATGAAAATGGACTTTATTGGAAATATGCATCTTTTCTTTTTGAAATTATATTTTAATCGTAATAACATCATACATCAATTAAGAAACACATAAGATACTTCTAGCATGCATTTTCCTCACTTAAAGTCATCCTAAGATTTCACTTAAGTCACACAAAGAGAGACTGCCCATACACCCTCTCTAGATGTGCCTAAACGACCCTTAAGATTACCTATAATGAGTCATCGACATAATTACAAAGCCATCATAAACATCAAGGTAAGATTTTCTACCGAAGGTGAACTCTAAGTCTCACTATAGTGATTTGTGAAGCGATCGCCCATACAATCCCTTACACACACACTTAAGAGATCCAATAGACTCCCTAAGATAGAATCATGCTCACATAAATCACCAACACATAGATGATATGACATTCTCATTCCCAAAGGCTATAAAAAGACCTACTTAAGTAAATCAAGAAGATAACGTCCATAGTGACCTCTTCGACTTCTAAAGATAAGACATGAAGAGATCATCCCTTATGCCCTCTCCACACTTTAGCTAAGGAATGTTAAGTAACTTTAGATTAGGTACTCATTTATGTACATACTCCTTAACATAAGTCATTAGTTCATTAATTAATTCATTATGACGCATACATCACATAAAGGGCATTCAAATAATGATCTTAAACAAGACCTAGGAACTCCACATAACACCTTCAAAGTCTATTGTGTAATGTCTATATAGTGTCCCATACCACCACCTAAACTCCATAAACTCCTCAAATGGTAATAAATATTCCATATGATGAGAATAGGCAATAACCGACATAGAACATGATAGCAAAACATGGAATCCGGATGTCTATCCAACTCCGATGAGGTTGTTCTACTTGTCAATGGTAGAACTTAGACACATCCCATGTAGGCACATGGCTAAGGAATATGAAGGGCTTCTTTGTATTCTTGTCTCATACTTAATTATAACTAGTTCACTTACCATACTCACTCGGTGCTAGCGTTCGTTCTCATAGAGTAATTCATACATTAGGTTCACATAAAAGGGTTCCATAACTAGTTTATAAACCAATCACATTTACCCCTACCAAGGAAGGTCCACTAGGGCTACCTCTCAATGGCGACATGAAGATCATGATGACTTTCCTAAGGATTAATATGAGGCCATTTAGCGAATTTAACCTTAAGTCCATCATTCCTTTTCTTTGAAGGATACTATTACGGCTTACACTTCAATCAATCTTAACCTTACCCTTACATCAAGGTTTTAACATAATAAACTCTCACATCATGATTTTAGGTCACATGTCATTCATGCATTCAATAATAAGATCTCTAAAACCCTAAATTAAGACATCATATATTCATAATCATATATACATCAAGCAAGATATACAAGTCAATCAAGACAAGACATCACATACTTCACTTTTAACACATAATACAAGTCATTCTAGAAACTGCTCTAAACAACCTAACATCTTCAAGCCATCATATATGTAAAAATAACATCATTAATATACTCCACATAGACTCATAAATTCAATTAGGAAGAACCAAGAGTTAACCTAACAATATAATCATAATGTCGAAGTCATAGTCTAACATGATCACTTAAGGCAACATAAGTATATATGACTGTATAACTTCACATGTGGATAGAGAATGTCACGCTTCATATAATAAAACTGCACAAATAGACACATAATTTCAAGTATTTTCAAATAAGGCCATGCTCATAATATTGCATAAAGTAACGCCGACAAGGCCACGTCAATTGCAAGTAAAACACATAACACTGCCACCATAAGTGGACCATACCAATCACAATAGAATTGAAGTATATTTAATATCAAATTAAAGAAATGTGGGCATCATACCTTCATTCCCTTATTCACACTTCAATTCAATGCTAAATCGTCCAATTCAACATCACAAGGCCCTTATCCATGGCCATAACAAACAATTCAAGCAAAAATCATAAAATCCAATGAAATCTCTATTAATTCAATCTAGGTTTAAAAATATAGGATCAATTATATAAAAATTTAATATAATTCTTATATCATTATAAAGCCCATAAGAAACTACATAACAATTCATCGATCTAAGCTTAAAATCAAATAACTCACATTATAATCAAAAACTAGGGTTCATCCAAATTCATTGGTTCATTGGAAATTTAGATCGAAATCATCAATACAATATAAATTTTATCATGATTCAATGTTTAGAAATCATTTATGCAAAAATCCATGGTAGAATCATGAAATTGGACACAATTCACTTTAGAAAACTTTGAAAAAGATGTTGAGGATTGGGCTCCTTGATGAAACGAGTTTCAAGGATAAAAAGCCATACCTCAAGGATGATAATTCTTCACTTTGATGAAGAATTTAAACACAAAACCCCTCACTAAGCTGCCTCTTGAAGTTGGACTTCAATGGAGGTTTTGGAATATTTTCCATGTTTTTTGGGTTTATGATTTTTAAGAATGAGGTCTTCCATGTGATTAACCCTTATATACTTAATTAAAATACCCAAAAGACCCTTAATAAACCATCCATGACTTAATTAAGAAGTGGGGTGAATTTACCAATTCACCCCCAACTGGACTGCAGCACCTGCGCAGGAAGGCAGGTCGTGCGACGCCTGCCCTTGACGGGGCATCGTAGCCTCGACGGGCCGTCACAGGCCTCCGTCGGTGGCAACAGTGGCTTGCCAAGGTTCCTCTTCTCTCCCATGGTAAACTCCCTCACGACGGGACCCTTTGATGGGGCGCCACATCCACGACTGGTCGTCCACTGCTCTGTCGTTTAGGGTCTGCCTAAGACTGCCATAAAAACAGTTTTAGGTCCTCGGTGGCAACAGTGGCTTTCCAAGGTTCCTCTCTCTCCTATGGTTAATTCCCTAATGACGGGACCCTTTCATGGGGCATCGCAGCCACGATTGGCCGTCGACTGCTTCATCGTTTGGGTTCTTCCTGGGATTGCCATGCCAACAGTTTTGGGTCCTTCATCAAGGACCCTTAGATGGTCCTTGGGGATAATTTCCTGGAGTTTTCCAACCCAAATACGATTATCTATATGTTTTAAACCTCTCACATGAATTTCATACAAAATGAACACGTAAAACTCGATGAAACTCGCATAGACGTACAAGGTCGACTCAAGGCATATATTTCGAACGCCTTGGACGTTCTTGGTCGTTTGACCTCCAAACTTCACGAAACATTAACCACTGCCTATACATGCTATTTTAACTCTATTAAGAACCTTAAAACACCATGAAACACACATAAACACATAGAACCACATTTTAGACATTTAGGTTACTTAGTCGTCGAACGTCTTGGTCGTTCCTTGATGTTTGTTTTCCAACACCTCTAATACTTTAGATACTCCCTCTAAACCATTTATTATACATATTTAGGACACTATAACATCAATACCAACATGTTAGGCTCTATTTAACCTAAGTCATTTTTGGGGTCTTACAATCTCCCCCACTTGGACAACATTCGTCCTGGAATGATACTTGCCACTCTCTGCAAAATTCCAAGATAAGAGACTCAACTAACTTCTAATAAACATTCCATATAACACATAATCACAAAAAAAAACATCAATTTCACATAGTCAAGAGATTCACAACACAACAAGAAACTAGAAAATAATTCTATAACTCATTATGCTACAAAAATCACATTCTTCATTCCAAATAGTAAAACCTCATTTTATACTCAATACCCTACTCATATAAATTAGTTCTAACCACATTGAAATATTTTTAGGAAAACGAATCAATTAATCATTTTCTCAACAACATGGCCGCATGCAGTTTCTAGAGAAACAGTGACTTTTAAGCAATTTTTTTCTTTCAAAAAACCACATTCTAAGCAATTCATGATAAAAACATGCTATTATGCAAAATAACATCATATAAGAACATCTTACAACATAATCATGGCTTCATAAAACACACAATGCAAGAAGTTAATGAAATTAAATTTCAACCATACTTCTAAACATCATGCACAATCAACAATTTCAAGGACTTCTATCCCATCTACAAACCATACTCCCCCACTTAGAAGGAACTCATATCTTAATAAAAGAAAGAGAACTTACCAACATCATCATAACTCTCCTTCTCATCCGTCTTTTCCACTCTCGAACGGAGTGCATGGAAACGCCTCTTAGTCAGAACATCTTCCTTTTGACCATTAGGCTCAACTTTCTTACCCTCCTCATTCACCCTCGCCTCTTCCAACCTTCAGTGGACATCCTTCTAGTATTCATCTCATAGAAAACACAAGGAAACCCTTAAGAAATATAATCATAACATTTACTCTACCGCACGACATAGGAGTAGAAAAGAAGGGAAACTCTTCGTTCTATAGCCTCTCGCCAATAGATTGTCGCGACTCACACCGATGGTCAAGACTCTACTAGACATGACTTGATGAGACTTCTTGATTCCTCATACTACTTTCACCAACCTATGCTCCGATACCAAGATTTGTCACAACCCGAAACCATACACTAGAAGTTAGGGCACAATCTCGCATTGTGGTAAGGTGTCGTCGAACTTTCGATTTAGACAATCCCCTTTTATATCATTCATTGCATATACATAGTGAAAAAGTAGTGCAGCATTAAAACTTTTCACAAAACATAATATAGTCTTCAAAATATATTTCATATAAAAGTAATAGGAAATACTAAGTCTCAATCTCATCATGTTAAAACACAAGAATACTTGGAACACGGCCCATACTTCAAAATACGAATATAGAAATACTTAGTTTATTACAATACTTCAATAAGAAACATAAAAGACACAAATATGCCCTCGAGTCAAGTGAGGAAAAACTTCGACTTCTCTTGGACGATCTTCTAAGACCAAGTCTTCACTTCTCAAAGCTCCTCACCTACCAAGAACTATATAGATAGATAAAAGCATGGAGTTAGTACAACCACATGTACTAAGTATGGCTTCATGCATAAAAATCATGAAAATGGACTTTATTGGAAATATGCATCTTTTCAATTTGAAATCATATTTTAATCAAAATAACATCACAAATCAATTTAGAAACACATAAGATACTTCTAGCATGTATTTTCCTCACTTAAAGTCATCCTAAGATTTCACTTAAGTCACACAAAGAGAGACCGCCCATACACTCTATAGAAGTGCCTAAACGACCCTTAAGATTACCTATAATGAGTCATCTACATAATTACAAAGCCATCATAAACATCAAGGTAAGATTCTTCTACCAAAGGTGAACTCTATGTCTCACTATAGTGATTTGTGAAGCGACCGCCCATACAGTCCCTTACACACACACTTAAGAGATCCAATAGACTCCCTAAGATAGAATCATGATCACATAAATCACCAACACATAGATGATATGACATTCTCTTCCCAAAGGCTATCAAAAGACCTACTTAAGTAAATCAAGAAGATAACGTCCATAGTGACCTCTTCGAGATTAAATAAATAATCTTTAAGACTACTTAAGGCTTAGATCATGTCCACAAAATAAATCAACTTCCCTAACTAGAGTCATACTAAAGACTTCTAAAGATAAGACATGAAGAGATCATCCCATATGCACTCTCCACACTTTAGCTAAGGAATCCTTAAGTCACTTTAGATAAGGTAGTCATTTATTTACATACTCCTTAACATAAGTCATTAGTTCATTAGTTCATTAAGACTCATACATCACATAAAGGGCATTCAAATAATGATCTTGAACAAAACCTAGGAACTCCACATAACACCTTCAAAGTCTATTGTGGAATGTCTAGATAGTGTCCCATACCACCACTTAAACTCCATAAACTCCTCAAATGCTAATAGGTATTCCATATGATGAGAATAGACAATAACCGACATAGACCATGATAGCAAGACATGGAATCCGGAGTTCTATCCAACTTCGATGAGGTTGTTCTACTTGCCAATAGTAGAACTTAGACACATCCTATGTAGGCACATGGTTAAGGAATATGAAGGGCTTCTTTGTATTCTAGTCTCATATTTAAATAGAACTAGTTCCCTTACCATACTCACTCAGTGCTAGCGATCATTCTCATAGAGTAATTTATACATTAGGTTCACATAAAAGGGTTCCATAACTAGCTTATAACCCAATCACATTTACCCCTACCAAGGAAGGTCCACTAGGGCTACCTCTCAATGGCGACAATAAGCTTATGATGACTTTCCTAAGGATTAATATGATGTCGTACCATCCAATTAACCTTAAATCCATCATTCCTTTACTTTGAAGTATACCATTACGGCTTACACTTCAATCAATCTTAACCTTACCCTTAAATCAAGGTTTTCACATAATAGACTCTCATATCATCATTTAAGGTCACATGTCATTCATGCATTCAATACCAAGATCTCTAAACCCTAAATCATTACATCTCATATTCATAATCATATATACATCAAGCAAGATATACAAGTCAATCAAGACAAGACATCACATACTTCACTTTTAACACATAATACAAGTCATTCTAGAAACAGCTCTAAAACAACCTAACATCTTTAAGCCACCAGATATGTAATAATAACATCATTAATATACTCCACCTAGACTCATAAAGTCAATTAGGAATAACCAAGACTTAACCTAACAATATAATCATAATGTCGAAGTCATAGTCTAACATGATCACTTAAGGCAACATAAGTATATATGACTGTATAACTTCACATGTGGATAGATAATGTCATGCTTCATATAATAAAACTACACAAATAGACATATAACTTCAAGTAGTTGCAAATAAGGCCATGCTCATAATATTGCATAACGTAACGCTGACAAGGCCACCTCAATTGCAAGTAAAACACATAACACTGCCACCATAAGTGGACCATACCAATCACTATAGAATTTAAGTATAATTAATATCAAATTAAAGAAATCCAGGCAGCATACCTTCATTCCCTTATTCACACTTCAATTCAGTGCTAAATCGTCCAATTCGACATCACAAGGCCCTTACCCAGGCCATAACCAACAATTCAAGCAAAATCATAAAATCCAATGAAATCTCTATCAATTCAATCTAGGTTTAAAAACATCGGATCAATTATATAAAAATTTAATATAATTCTTATATCATTATAAAGACCATAAGAAACTGCATAACAATTCATCGATCTAAGCTTAATATCAAATAGCCCACATTATAGTCAAAAACTAGGGTTCATCCAAATTCATGGGTTCATAGGTAATTTAGATCGAAATCATCAATACAATATCAATTTGATCATAATTCAATGTTTATGAATTATTTATGCAAGAATCCACGGTAGAATCATGAAATTGGACAATTCACTTTAGAAAACTTTGAAAAACATGTTGAGGATTGGGCACCTTGAAGAATGAGGTCTTCCATGTGATAACCCCTTATATGCTTAATTAAAATACCCAAAAGACCCTTAATAAACTGTCCATGACTTAATTTAGAAGTGGGGTGAATTTACCAATTCACCCCCAAGTGGACAGCAGCACCTGCGTTAGGAAGGCAGGTCGTGCGACGCCTGCCCTTGACGTGCCGTCACAGCCTCGACGGGCCATCACAGGCCTCCGTCGGTGGAAACAGTGGCTTGCCAAGGTTCCTCTCCTTTGCCATGGTTAATTACCTCACAACGGGACCCTTTGACGGGGTGTCACAGCACGACTGGCCGTCGACTGCTCCATCGTTTGGGGTCTGCCTGGGACTGCCATGCCAACAGTTCTGGGTCCTTCCTAAAGGACCCTTAGATGGTCCTTGGGGATAATTTCCTGGACTTTTCCAACTCAAATACGATCATCTATAAGTTTAAAACCTCTCACATGAATTTTATCCAAAACGAACACGTAAAACTTGACGAAACTTACCTAGACGTACAAGGTCGACTCAAGGCATATCTTTCGAACGCCTTGGACGTTCTTGGTCGTTTGATCTCCAAACTTCACTAAACTTTAACTGCTGCATATACATGCTATATTAACGCTATAAAGAACCTTAAAACACCATGAAACACACATACACACATAGAACCACATTTTAGACATTTAGGCGACTTAGTCATTGAACGTCTTGGTCGTTCCTTGACGTTTAATTTCCAACACCTCTAATACTTTAGCTACTGACTCTAAACAATTTATTATACATATTTAGGAAATTAGAACATCAATACCAATATTTTAGGCTCTATTTAACCTAATTCATTTTCGGGGTCTTACGAAACCCATGGATAGAATTCAATTTAGAAAACTCATCTTTTGATTAACCTTTGAAAATTACTTTGAAATTGGATCCTTGATGAAGAGAGTTTCAAGGATAAAAAAACATACCTTATTGATGCTAATACACTAATTGATGAAGAACCACCACTGAATTCTCCTATCCAAGCTCTTTTTTTGAGTTTTGGCTTCAATCGAATTCTAGAGAATTTCTAAGAGACTTTGGGTTTTTATTTTTGAAGAATGAATTCTCATAAGTGTTTAGGACTTATAAACACATTTAAAATACCCAACTTCACCCCTAGGAATTACAATAACTTGAGAATGAAGACAACACCATCGACGAGTTGCAGGTGACGGATCATTTGTCCACAAACGGACCGTTCTGTCCGCTTGTCGTTTGGTTAAGAGACTTGACTTTCAGATCTTGAGCTCCCTAGGCTAAGTCTTGGACCACTCCACCCATCAACAGGTCGTCGACTGGCCTACGTGTCGTGGTTTGCCTATAATCACTATAATAACTCATATAAAGACCTCATAAACTCATGAAACAGTTATATAGGGACATAACCACACATGAGGCACATATGTGACTTAGTCATCGAGCGTCGTAGATGTCCCTTGACTTTTGACTTCTAATGCACCTAAAACTATAGAAACTGCCACAATACCACATTATAAACAAATTTAGGACCTTTGACCCTCATGACAACCTTTTTGGGCTCTATCTTCACCTAAGTAATTTTCGATGTATTACATCTTGAGTCTAAGATTGGCATATGTTGAGACTTAGTGTTTTTTGTGATTTTTTATATGAAAGATGTTCTAAGATATTTTTTGATAAAATTTTTAATTCCACAATGCTATTCATAAATGTATCCACTGAATGATGTTCAAGGACTTGTACAAGACCTCCCAGAGGTCAAGTATGCCGTGTGATGATTCAAGAATGTCCTAACTTCTAGGGTGTACTCTCAGGTCGTGACATTATTTTAGTTCTTGAGTAATTGACCTAGGTTGGGAATTAGATCATGAACTTTATCTAAGTCTCTAAATCTAGGCTATGAACTAGTTATGAATTGTTGTATAATGATTCAATTGGCCTTGTGTAACGACCCGCTAGGTCGTTTTGAGAATTAGGACTATTTTGACTCTTTCTGAAAAAAATTAAAGGGGGGGTATTTTAACGATTGATAACTACAAGTACCTAGTTGATGAAACTTTTATTAAATAAGTAATATAGATAATAGATTAGGGGGGTTTCACGGTTAACATACTCTTGTTCAGACAATAAAAGGGGTGGAGGCAGAAACTTACCGTAAGCGACGAACGGGAGGAAAAACAATAAGAATTGCTCAGGTAAACGCAAGCAATTTTCATTCTTTCTCAATTCTGCATATTAAAATAGGTTGTCAGAGGGCATTAGATTGTTGTTATTATTTTATTCTTATGTTGTTATTTAAGGGTGTTTTTTTTGTTTTCATGGGTAAGATGTAGTGTATAGTGAGTTGAGAATTTATTTATTATCACGGATTGGGATTTCTAGGGACGTTAGTGTGGTTATTAGGTGATAGTCTAATAAAATCCTAATCGCTAGACGTATTGTGAAAATCTGGGAATTTGATCTGCAAAT
>NC_028642.1:32150416-32151112 GCF_001406875.1 Solanum pennellii
TGGGTTGGCTTACCTATTGGTTGGGAACATAGGTGCCATCACGACTTGCAAAATTTGGGTCGTGACAAATTTTGTATCAGAGCACTAGGTTCATCGGTCTGAAGAGTACAAGAGCAATGTCTAGTAGAGTCTTGCGGATCGGTATGAAGACGTCCATACCTATCTTCGAGAGGCTATAGGACATTTAGGAAATATATTCTGTTCTTTTTATTCATTATCGTGCACACTTGACCTTTTAGAAATTCTAATCTTGATATCTCATTCTCTCTCAGACGGCGAGGAATCGTACATCGGCAAGTGGTGGTCAGGATCCTATTCCTGCGCCTGCTTCTGGGAACACTGTCCGAGGTAGAGGTAGGAGACGAGCTCGAGGTCAGGGTAGGGGCTGTGTTGCAGCACCTGTGGATGTTCAAGTACCAGTAGCTACCCAGGGTCGTGATAGGACCGTACCTCCTGATGCAGAGGTTATTCATGGAGATGTGCAAGATCGTGTCGAGGGGGATGGGCCAGCTCAGGCTCCAACCAGTACTATTGTCCCCCAGTACTTCAAGATACCTTGGCTCGTATGTTAGGAATCCTACAGGGGATGGCCCAGGCAGGAGCTTTGCCTGTCACTTCTGATGGCTCACAGACCCGTGTTGGAGGTCAAACTCCAGATCCGATAGTTGCTCCAGATTCTCAGACTCCCAGGACTCA
>NC_028642.1:32156083-32165261 GCF_001406875.1 Solanum pennellii
GTTAGTCTTTTTACTCATTTGTTGGTTTAGTTGGGTTAATATGTTGGGTTGGCTTACCTATTGGTTGGGAACATAGGTGCCATCACGACTTGCAAAATTTGTGTCGTGACACCTTGTTATTATGTTGGTTGCTATTATGTGATGGTATTACACCCATTGTTGGCTAAATTGGAGGTTTGATTGTAATACCTTGTTGATGGAATTGTGAAGGAGATTGGGTAAGTCGTGTGAGCTCTATTCTTTACTTCAAATTATGATTACATGTGGTTAAGTGATGATGTTGTGTTGAAGTATACCTTATGTTAAGATTTCTAGGGTTGGTATGTTGTTTAATTGAAATGTCTTGAACTATGGATTGTGAGTTGTTGGCTAAGATGTAAATGTTATAAAAATTGTGATAACTTACCAATGTGGTTTATCATTATGTGATTATGTAAATGTGCCAGCCTCACATGTATGAATTGTAACGAAAGGAAAATACTCATGCAATTCTTATTGAGCTATGATGATGATTACGTAAGGGATAAACCTTATGACCTACATTACACTATGATGACAATAAAGGCATTAAAGACATTTAAAATAGGGACTCTAGCTTAGCACCGGGTGAACTAGAGTGAGGGGTGTCCCTTCCCACATAGGGAAGGTAGGATAACTAATGTACTCATGAGATTGGAGACTATAATGTGTGTAACATAAAGAGGGTCCCAACTATATCTCCTAGTTCTTGAACTATGTTGCTCCCATTAGGAATACTAGCTAGTGGATCAACAATAGATGTTATGTTCATGTTTTGGTACTAGCTTGGTAAGTAATCCGCCTTTCTTCCGTGTAGAGTTCCATGACACCGGATTGTACATTAGCTAATGTGGTCTACGTCGGTTAAGGCATGATGTTCCCAAAAAGGTAAAATGAACTGAAGGAACGAACTCTAACTAAGATGACCTAAGGGGTTTAGCTTAGTCTAGGCAGGGGTATGGGACTCAACCTATATATTGCGCTAGTTTGCCTTGATGGAAGTCTTAGGAGGATGTCCTTATATATGTATATGCTTATAAATGTGAATGATATATATATGATGATATTACATGTTGATGATACTATACGATGTTGGTTTCATTTATAACATGTGTCTTCTCTCTATTGCTAAAAGTATGATGCTATGTACTATTAATGACATGCTATGTGTAGTTGGACATTATTTATGGTTCTTGTTAGCTTTACTTGATTATGTAAGGTTATGGCGCTTTTCATAGTCATTTCACTAGTATCCTTAGTGAGGGTTCATGAGTAATAGTCTTGCTTTGGTTATGATGTTATGAACTCTTATCTATGCTTATTGATGTTATTACTTGAGGTTAGAGTTGTTTTGACAATGTATTCAATTATGTTGATATGCATGTTGGCTTGATTTGAATTAGTATGGTTGGTCTTGTGATATATGTGGTATTGTCTTAAGGAATAGCTTTTATTAATTGGTATGGTTTCTTGAAATGTGCATAAGGATTTTTCAAAGGAAATTGCATACTTTATTGAAATGTCCCTCTTTAGCATTATTATATGTTTTTTGTGCATATGGCCTCATACATAGTACAAGTGATGTGCTAAATCCATTTTCTCCCTTTTACCCAACATTTTAGGTTCCGGTCATTGAAGGGCTTTTGAGACGACTTTGAAGGAAGACTTGGAAGTCTCATTCATCCAACTTGAATAGGTCCTCACTTTCCGAGGGCAATGCCACTATAAAGTTATTTAATGTTGTTCTGGTTATAAGGCTTCTAGTTCTTTCCTTTTCATTTGAGTACTAAAGATTGTATAGCCTATATGTGGTTTTATTACATTGATATATGGGATATGCCCAATTGATATACTCTAGTTAGATGGTTTATGAGATGAGCCATCCGATTCTAAGACTATGTTATGTCTTTTTTATATATACATATATGTGTGTGTGTGTGTGTGTGTGTGTGTGTTCAATAAAAGTAGAAGACTAAGTATTCTTCTTATACAAAGGGTCTGTGAATATTGGATATGGATATACTATGTGTATGCCAGAGGTATATGTAAACCTCAAGATAGATATAGAAAGTTTTAAATTTTTTGTGTTTTAACCTATGAATGTAATGATGTAAGCTAAGTGGCTAGTCTTAGTCCTCAAAGAGGATGACGGTGTGGGTTACGTTTTAATGACGAGGGGGAGCTCCCCGGATGTGACAAATATCATATCATAATGTTTTAAAACGTTTCATGCAAGAACCCATGACTTAGAGTAGAAATTAGACTTTTCAAATTTTTGAAATATTTGAAAATCATCTTTGAAATTGAATCTAAGATGATAGAAAGACTTAGATGAAGAACTCTCATACCTTATCAGAAGAATCAAAAGATAATTATAGAAGGCAGATTTAAGGTGCCATTGACCACCCATCGATGGACCGTCGACTGTCCTACGCCCCGTTGATGGTGGTCTGTCATTTGGGCTGCAGCTCCTACACCTGCAGGTTACATGACCCCATTGAGGCGCCGTTATTTGGACGATGGGCCGTAGTTTGAGAGGTAGTTGTTTGGCCACTGCCAGGCACTGTTGAGCTCCAAGCTGGGGTCCTCTTCTAGGGCCCCTTGTGGGTCCTAGGTGGAGTCATTTCCGGATGTTAATCCCCTAAAAACACACGTATAGGTGTTAGGAACATCTCTACTCAAATTCAACACAAATGAACATATAAAACATTCTAATAAACACATCAACGCACAAGGATGTCCAAAGGGTAACTTTTCAACGTCTCATCCGTTCTTAGACGTTTGACCTCCAAGACTTAACAAACTAAACATGCTTACATTAAAAACTAATATTAAATATATAATGATCTCATAAACTCATTCTACCCACATAATCACATGCAAGCACATAAGCACTACTCGTTGAACGTCTTAGTCGTCCCTTGGCGTTTGACTTCAAATTCAATCGAAATGACTTCAAAACTCACAAACACATTAGTTAAGATATTTAGAAGACTTTAAACAGTTATGAATCTCAATATAAACCTATTTAATTGTAGGGTTGTTACAGTATCCTCTAGACCACAATAGATTTTATTGTATTTGTAGGAATAGTCATTTTTAGTTTATTCTTGCTTGTGTACTAGTGTTGGTAAGAGATTAGTATAGGGTACGTGTATCAAAAAGTGTCTAGAAAAACACAAAAAGAATGGCCTAATGGGTTTTACATGTTCAGGAATAAAAAGCAAAAGCAAAATTTGCAGAAAATGTGTTGGTGCAGAGATCTACGGACTTCATCGACGGGACGTCATTCAATCGACGGACCGTCGATGTTGTCCATAGATCCCAGGTATGTTTCTTAATTTTTCCAAGTCTAGAAGTTATCGACAATCCCAATAGATGGACCATTGATGGTATTTCGTCGGTCCAAATTGCTAGTAACCCGACCCAACCCAGCCGGTAATTTTAAAAGTCCTAACCATTAAAATTCATTCCCTCTTCCATATCATTTTAAATTCCCTTCCATAACCGTTTCTTTTCTTTATTTCCTTACTAATCTACCTTTTGCCATCCTCACATCACTCCCAAATCAGAATCCTTGCTTTCCATCTCTGTCAAAAAATTCTCTGTTCTTCTATTTTTCTTCGGTCGGTGATCAAGTTCTGGAGCATAGGCTACTGCTTGAAAGTTCATCTCACAAACAAACCACTCCAAACTAAAGGTACTTCAATTTCCCTTTAACTTTGAATTATCCTTCATAGTTGTTTACAGAAATGCGGAAGTAGGTCTTGATGGCGGGACTATATTAACTAAAATTGCATGCTAAAACTTGTGTAGTGATGTCCCTCATAGTTATATAATGGGGTTGTGTAGTCTATAAAGTCCATCTAACAAGTGGGTGTCTCTGTCTGTCTAATTTCAAACTTAGGGTTTCTTACTGTGACTGAATTGGAACAAAATTGAGAAAATGATATCTTAGGAATGATGAACTCATCTTGTGGGTGTTAAAATTACATGTCCAAACATTACTATTTCCAAAAGTGTCTATAAATTGGACCTTGAAAGGAAGGCGTAAAAGATGTCTCAGGCCAATAATACGATACCCCGTCGATGGACCGTCGATTGATCGATGGGACATTAATGGGATCCGTTGACAGGATCGACCTAAATCTATTAAAGTATTAAATGACAAAGGTGGACTACTGTCCGTCTAATTATCGATAGACAATTCTGCACATCTGTCATTACCATCAGAGAACCTTTTTTCACTAACTTCTAAAAATAATCTAAGTGTCAGATGACATACCCCATCGATAGAATGTCGTTTTCTTTAAGGACCATCAATGGTGCCCGTCGATCTGATTTTGCAGAACACAACTGTTTTGTTCATTTTCCAAATTATCTTCGCACGGTGTGTTTCGAGTGTGTAGTAATACTACATTGAGACTAGCAACTGCTCTACAGGTAAAAATACCTTCCAATAAGGATATTGTCTACTCAAGAGGAAAATCCAAGTCAGTGGCGCCGTCTCATCGAATGATTGTCGACTCCGACAACGAGCAAGACCCAGCAAATAGTAAGACCCCTAAAATGAGTTAGGGTGTATAGAGCCTCACATGTGTCTATAAGCTTGTAACTATGTTAATCAAGTGGTTTAAAGTATGTATGATTGATTTTAATTCATTTGGAAGTCAAACGTCCAAGACGTTTGAAAGTTAGCCCTTGAGATGTGCATGTATGACTTGAGTGTGCCTAGCTTGTTTGGATGTGTTGAAATTGTTGTTTGATGCTCAAACTAGTATGGAAGGTCCTTGAAATATTATTGAAAGTACTTAATTTTGAAATGTCTTGGTATGACTCACCTAGGGCCCCGCAAAAGTCCCTCAAAGAGAACCTAAAGACTGCCTAGACACTACCTTGACAGTGTATACGTACGCCCGCAAACGACAGTCAGTCGGCTGACCTACGCCCTGTCGATGGGGAGGCGTCGTTCAAGAATTATCTTGGTGAAGGCTCAAGCCAATAGACAAGCCTCAGACTCAAATGAAGGCCATCAGCACGGTCCGTCGTTGAACCTACTGGTCGTTGATGACTGCCCATTATTTGAGCCTACAATCTGGATCCTGTGTGCTGTCTCATTAAGGGGTGAATGGGAAATTCAACCCCGTCCCTTAATTACTATAGACAGTTTATTTAGCTATTTTTGGGTATATTTAGTTGGTTATTAAGATCAAATACCCATTCTCAAATTCATTCCTTGAAAATTAGACTTCCCTCCAAAAATATTCTCTCTAGAAACCTCTATTGGAGATGAAGCTCAAGAACATACATGGTGATGGATTCTCAAGGTTTATTCATCATGTTTTCGTGGTTTATTCATCCGATAAGGCATGGTGATCCTTCATCTTTAGATAATCTTCTATCTAAAGTGCTCTTTCTTCCAATGTTTCTATGAAATTTCATGATCAAACTTTCTAGATTTCAATCTAGCCATGAGTTCTTCCTCAAAACATTTTAAAAAGCATGTTTATGATGAATTGATGATAATGTACTGATTTTCAAGTCTAATTCAATCCAATTTCATGATGAACCTATGTTCCCTCAAATTCTCAAATTAGCCTATGTTATGGGCATCGTAATCTAGATTATGTGTTGATTAAATTATGATTCTAGCATGTTGAATTTTTTATATCTACTGTGTATTATGTATATTCATGGTGAATTATATGTAATTGATCAATGTGGATAATGGTTTGAAGAAATAAGCCTATTTTGTTTTATCTTCTATTAATTGGTGATGTAGTGTATACAATGTGATCTTCATCTTATGATAATTGAATAGTATATTTTGATAATTTTAATATACCTGTAGCTACTGCAATATACGTGAATTATTAATTAATTAAGATTATTGATCATTGATTATGAAAGTAAGGGAGTTTTGGTGAGATTGATTTTGATAATGCAATGTACAGAGTGTGAGTTTAATTCTTGGATAGATGAAGCATGAAGTCTTTTATGTTAAGATGATTTTAGCTACTGACATATTATTGAATTGTTGAAGAAAAAAGAGTATTCATCATTGATGATCAAAGGTTGATGAATCAGTAAGATTGCCTACTTTCTTGCTTTTCTTTAGAATTGTTAGGTATTGTCCACTTATAGTGGCGGTGTTTACTTCATCTCAATCTATATATATGTGTGGATCATTTCTTTGAAGGAAAACTGATTATATATGAGTGTGTGGTTATGATAACTACACTATGTGATGTTTATGCCTAGTTCTCAATCTAGTAGCATGTTTTAGGTATTGATGATGTCTTCTATAATTGAATGAAGTTGTAAGGGTGAGGATTAGGTGCTTCCATTGATGATTCATAATGATTAATAACCCCTTGCCTTCATACCCCTACATTAATGTGTGATTAGCTATGGTTAGGAGTCTTGAATACAAGTGTTGACGTCATCTTGTCTACTATGCTAAATTGTGATGTGTGGTCTTGTAACATCCTTAAATAAAATATGGTTAACTAGAGTTTTGTGGTTGTTTATTTAGGTTATTTTAAGTTAAAAGGAGTTATACTGATGTTCTTAGGAAGTGTGTGAAGTTTGGTTAAGTTTGGAGGTCAAACGTCCAAGAACGTCCAGAACGTTCAGAAGGCGTGTCTTAGAAAGCGTTCATGTGTCTCTATGTGTTTTAGTGTTTACGTGTTAGTTTTGTTTGAAATTGGTGCGAGATGTTCCTAAGACCTAGACGATTATTTTTAGGGTTTTAATGTCCAAGTACGACCCCACCTAGGACCCACAAGGGGCCCTAGAGAAGGGCCCAAGATAAGGACCCAGGTCTACCTTGTCAATGTCCACCAACGAGGGCAAATGATAGCCAGTGGTCAAACCAACGGCCCGTCGACTTGCCCGTCATTTGGAACTGCAAGGTAGGCAAGCCATGCCCCAAATGAAGCTAAGTATCAACCCACGAAACCCCACCAACGGACCATTGGTGGACAGATGGTCCATTAGTTTGAATCGTCTGTGAGACATCCCAAATGCTGTCATTTTCCTGTAATGACTTGGTGTGATTGTAGAATTTACCCTAAGTCTTTGACTTAATTTACCCCTAAGTTTGACTTAATTTCATAAAACCCAAAACCCCTCTCTCTTAAAAGAGTCTCTCAAGTCACCATAGAAGGTAGAAGTCAAGAAGGAGCTAGGAGGGATGTTGGTGGTCGAGTTCTTCATAAAATCATTGGGGTTTATTATAATTAAGATAATGTAGTCATCCTTGAACTCTCTTTCATTCAACGTGTCCTTCTAATAAATTTTCAAAAAGGGTTTTCAACCCTAACTTCTTCTATCTTTAGCACTAAATATGGGTCTTGCATGAAAACGTTCCTAATAATTCAAAAAAGATGTTTCTAATGTTAGTTGATGATTTTAATCCTAAAACATCAATGAAATCATAATAAATCTTTTTATCAAATTCTGGGCTAAAGACTCATGTTGGTGGCCAAAACTTCCCAAGGATGTCCCACCTACGGATGGCAAATGACGGCTAGTGGTCTAGTCGACGCCCCGTAGGTGGAGGGCATCGATGGGTACCTTGTCTAGGGATCTTAAGATCCCATTTCCAAGGCTCTGTCCCAAACGATAGCCATCAGGATGGTCCGTTTGTGGCCAAGTCGTGGATGGGTCTACAATTTGTCTGCTTCATTATTAAGTAAAGGGGTGAATCGGTAAATTCACCCCACGTCAAAATAATAGAAAGGGCGGTTACATAAGGGTATTTTTGAAATTTTAAACATTTTTACAAGTCCTTAATAGTTAGAAAAATTAATTCTTCAAAATCAAGACAAAAATATCCTAAGAAATTCTCTAGAAATCCATTGGAGTCAAATTTCAAGGAAGGGCTTGGGTTGGAGATTTGAGTGGTGATTCTTCATCAAATTGGAGGATTAGCTTAATTAAGGTATTTTTTTTTATCCTTGAAACTCAATTGATCAAGAATCCAATCTTCAAAGTTGTTTTTCAAAGAGTTCTTAAGGATGATTTTTCTACCTTGAAATCTAGCCATTGGTTCGTGCATTAAAGGTTTTAAAACATTGATTACTGATTGAATTTTTGGTAATTAGATAATTCTAACTCAATTAACCTTTGAACCTATGTAATAAATAAACCGAATTTTTCGACTACTTTATGGGTTAAGTGATATTGACCTAATGCTTATTAATTGTAGTGTAGTATTCATGGTCTATCGAATGATATGAGAAATATAATAAATTGATGTTTAATTGGTATTACATTGATAAATCTATATTGAATTGACCTAGATTCATTGAGTATTTTTATAATTGCATTGAATTATTGGTTATGCCATGGGTAAGTGTCGTATGGTATTGAATTAGATGATTTAGACATGGATTGAAGTGGAGAGAATGGATTGGTGGTACGCTGCCCTAATTATCTTTATTTTATGTAATTTAGACTTCAATTATGTTATGGCCCTTTCACCATTACTTTATATATAATGATGATCATGTCCTTGTCGGCACTACTTGAAATATTATGATGATTTGTGTATTTCATTTATGTGAAGTATGAGCATATATATTAACATGTAATTAAATGAAAGTATGAGTTTTCTATTGATGTTAGGTGATCATGTTAGATTATGACTGTCTTATGTGTGTACTCTTAGAGTTGATGCATGATTGTTCCTAAATTGACTATATGAGTCTATTATGGTTATATGGATGATGATATGGTAATGTATAGGATGACATTGAAGTTTTAAAGCATTGATTATTGACTGAATTGTTGACCTAGATTCATTGCTTATTGTTATAATTGCATTGATTTATTGGTTATGGACATGTGTAAGGGCCTTATTGTATTGAATTGGACTATTTTGACATGGATGGAAGTAAGAGAATGGATTGGTTATACGCTACCCTAATTCTCTTTATTTTATGTTATTTAGTCTTTAATTATATTGTGATTTGTATGTTCCACTTATTATGGCGGTGCTATGTGCTTTGCTTTCAATTGATGAGGCCTTGTCACCGTTACTTTATGTATTATGATGATCATGGCCTTGTCGGCGCTACTTGAAATATTATGATGATTTGTATAGTTGATTTATGTGAATAATAAGCATATATATATATATATATATATATATATA
>NC_028642.1:32165554-32196280 GCF_001406875.1 Solanum pennellii
TATATATATATATATATATATATATATATATATATATATATATATATACACACACACACACACACACACACACATGTGATTAAATGAAAGTATGAGTTCTTCTATTTATGTTAGGTGATTATGTAAGACTTTGACTATGTCTTATGTGTGTAGTCTTAGTACTAGAATGCACTATGTATGACAACAATGCAAAAATATGCATTTAAAAAAGAATATTTTTTTGAAATCATACATGATGCCTTTTTGAGTAAAACTTCGTAAAACCTTTATACAGTAGCATTTATATCATTCACATACTTCAGATAAACATTTTCAAGTTACATTACAGTGAGTTCTTTTCCTTCATTATAGTGAACTATCTTTTCTTTTAGTCATTAACCTCCCTAATAACCCCCTAGTGATACTTGGTGAAATGCATCTCATTATGGCTACAAGGAGAAATACATATAACCTACATAAGCTAACACATATGATCATATAAGCATAACATATCAAAGACACATTTAAGTCAATATTCCTTTGGCTTTACAATAAGCTACTTCGATTTATACATATTTTTAATTCTTTTCATATACATCATTATAAGACCATGTTCATGACCCAAATCTTATCCTACTAGTGCAATGTACATGTGATGCTCCATAACCTCACACATACTTAGTAAAGTCTTCATGAGACCACAAACCTTAACACTTTATACATCAACGTAACAAGTAAAGGAAACTTCATCCAAGCTTGGCAAGACATTCATCATATAATCATTAAGGCCAACATTATGAATATATAACAAGACCACTTCATATAGTCTCATAACATTCAATTCATCACATCAAGTTGACCAAATCTACAAAGTTATGCATATGGACATAAGCATAATCAGACACATTAGGTCATCTCTCTAGGACATCTGAAGGAGCTACTTGTGCAATGTCTAGATGGGTTCATTACTTCCACCTATCCTATGTAACCTCCTTTAACTCATCTTAGTTAGGATCCTAGTCATTTACTTCCATTGTCAATTTTACTTTAGGGAAACTATAGCCTTAACCGACTAAGACCATGGGTGGAATTTGGTGTTGTAGAGCCTTACACTAAAGGAAGGTGTTCCTAACCTAGCCATGGTAGAACATTAACATACATACTAGCATGTTAAGTGTATTCACTTGCTAGATCCTATGTGGCAAGCATAGTTTATGGAACTAAGAGATAGGTATAATCCTTCTACATGCCATTTGGCAATTGGGGCCTCCTCTCATGAGAAAACATGGGTGAACCTTCCTCAAAGGGAATTCACCACCTCATGTGGATCCATATGTTAGTATTCCTCTAAGGAAAGTCAACACTCTATAAGGAACAAATGGTGAATCTTCCTCCAAGGGAAAGTCAACACCTCTCATTGTCAAGTTCACTCTATGCTAATCTAAGTTCCCTTTATTGAAAATCCTTTATTACATTTTTCACAAAACATAGGCCTAGGATATTCATTCCTCATATGCTTATAGCATATTCAAGCACCTATCTAGTTTTAGAGTAATCTTGGGCATACCTCTCAAGGCCCCTCTAGTTACTAGATCATCATCCATGTGTGTGTGTGTATACATATATGTTAGCAAACCTTTCACATAACACATAAATGTCACACATGTTGATATATTAATGCATAGTAGTAGATAATAGTGAATACGAGAACTACCTTTCATTAAACACTATGATCCTATACTACTTGTAAGCATGCATGAAATGTGAGTGTGTGTGTACATTGGTCAATATGATCACATATTGTCTATCAACAACTCATTGAGTCAGCCACACTCTTAGACCATATTACACTTTCAAGCATAGACCATACAACACACAATAGCATAGAAGACAATTCAACTTCATATGACACTTAAGACTCCTAACGTTAGCTATTTATGCATTCACATAAGGGTACATCTGTAAGGGATTATTAACCATTTTAACTCATAAATGGAAGCACCTATACTTTACACTAACATATAAATACACATGTGTATACAATAGCCATGCAACCTAAATTTTAACTAGAATAGGAAAGTAGGCATAAGTTTCACATGGTGTAATCATCACAACCACACATTCATATATTCATGAATTTGCCTTCAAGGCCATAATCAACAAATTTATATATTGACAATAAGTAAACACCGCCACCATAGTGAACCATACCACACAATGCCATACAAGGCTTCATCAACTACAATACTATAAGAAAAGTAGAGGAGATAAGCATTCTTACCAATTTCTTTCCCTTTGATCCTCGTTGATCAATATACCTTGTTTATCAACAATTCATATATAGGGCAGTAGATATTGTACTTCAATCATAAAAGAAACCATGTACAGTCACTACAAGATTATAATATAACATAATACAAGGAATCTCATATGTACTAGAAAGTAGAGAGTCTTAAATCAGCAACTAATATGCTTTACTCTCATTACCATGGCTAACACTCATAATATACCGATAATACCAACCTAGGACAGTAGCTAATGTCATATAAATCACGTCTAAGTCATGCTTCATCAAACCTAGAACTTAGATTTCTTCATGCTCATAACATGATCAATCCGTAGACTAGAAGAACCTAGATCAATTCATGTAAGTCTTTTATTTAATTTCATCATGAATGATTTATGCCCATAATTAATCCATAATATCAACTTAACGCAGTACCTACAGATGCTTTCATAATTGAAATCTTACACAATTGTTATAATTGAAATCATTGTAACACATAGAAACATAGGCTATTCATACTCAAATCTTCATACATTGATACTCATGGATCCTTCATCTCCAATTAATCATTAATTAACGTAATTAACAGTAGATATAGACAATTCAGTGTAAGAGAATCGCAATTCAACCATTAATAAGCCATGATCACAAAGCCCATGCAAGGGCTGAATCGATTTCGGAAGGGACATGGGTTCATCATGAAATTGGATTGAAAATCACATTAAAACCAATACATTAACACCAATACATCACTATTTAACCATTAAAATGTTTTGAAAAGGAACCCATGGCTAGATTGAAAGATTGAATGATTGATCATGAAATCTCTATGAAAACTTTGAGAAGAACTCTCCAAGTGAAAGGTTACTTAGAGCTGAAGCATCACCATACCTTTGTCTAGTTTACAATCTCAACAACTTGGAGAATCCAATCTACAAGTTTTTCTTGAGCTTCAACAACTATGGAGGTTTTCTAGAGAGAATTTGTTTTGGAGGGAAGGTTTATTTCGTCAGCATGGGATTGTGAATGAGTTGGTCACGTTTTAGATCAATTATATACACCCAAAAATAGGTAAATTAATCAATTGGAGTCCGTTTAGGACATGGGGTAAGTTTTTCATTCACCCCTTTAATGAAACAGTGCGCAAAAGAGTGGCACAAGGCTGCATTGACGGATCACCATTGACGGCCAGTAGTTCCATTGCGGGCCATCTCTGGCTTACATCGACTGGACCTTGGCCTTTTATTTGGTTGATATTGCTCAGTATAAGTTTCCATTGACGAGACGACACCAACGGTCCGTTGGTCAACCAACTGGGCGTCGAATGACACTGCCAAGGCAGTGTCTCGACAACCTTGTGTCCTTCTTATGGGCCCTTTTGCGAGGTCCTTTAGAAGTCATACCCAGAAATTTCCAACTTAAATACAAACATTTACAATTTTTAGACCTCCCACATTAGTTTCACCTAACACAAATACACATAAAACGTCCAAACAGGCTAGGCCACATGAAGACACACTTGAACGTCTCAAGGGCTATGTTTCGAACGTCTTGGACAATCTTGGACGTTTGACCTCCAAACTTCACGAAACTCCATATATTGTATGTAAACATCATTATAAATCATTTGAAGACTTCATATGCTTATTTCATACAATTATAAAGACGTATAGACACATGAGGCACATAGGTGAGTAGTCGTCAAACGTCTTGGTCGTCCCTTGACATTTTACTTCCAAATCACCTCAAACATTACACACTGCCTCAATACCATATTATAAGTAATTTTAGAACCTTATAACATTAGTAAAAACATGTTAGGTTCTAGACACACTAACTCATTTTGGGGGTCTTACAATATCCCCCGCTTGGGAACATTCGTCCTCAAATGACACTTAGAACACTTTAATCACAACAAGGACTTCAATGCATCTTAGAGCAGTTTATCATATTCATAATACCATCACATAGAAGTCAATGCAAAAACTTATAAGTAACAAAACTTCAAATCATTTTAGCACTCAATGCACACAAGCAAGCAAAACTTCCATTCACTCACTCTTTAATGCATCAAACACAAAGGGTCTTATCATGTTTATAAGAGGAACATCCTTCTCCTAGTTATAACATGGTCAATACTTCATTTTATTTAAGGTTTCATCATGCAACCTTCTTTAGGTCATACTTAGGCATATTTCAATAACACTCAAGAAACAATTTGGTACTCATACTTTAATGCACTTACACTTGAGTTAATTGAATCAACAAAGATCTCAATTAGTTAGACCTAGTGCCATGAATGTCATACTCAACCATACCATGTTTAATAGTGTCCATGGAGGAATGTCCTTCTCCTCAACACACTTACATGTATCATGAGTTCACACCTAAGAAAAGTACAAGGTCAACTTTCATTTAAAATGAGAAATTCTCAACTTTTAAACCAAGGGATGCTAATGTTTTCTTCCTAGTGATGTCCAAATGGTAAGTCACACCCAACACACCACAACAAATAGGAAGCCATTTCACAAGATGTCAATTTCTAACATAGTACTCACCTTAACAGTAAGCATCGTTTGAAAAAAACAATACAAATCATAGGCGCACACATGAATACTTAGCTACACATGCTTTCATCATTTAACAGTGAGCCTACAATTATGCTTCCCAAACCATACAAGTCACGTAATTTTCAAGAGACTCAACATATTTCATTTTAAGGAGACTCAACGATTAATTATAAGGCTAAACATTTAACCTCACAAGTGATTAAAACCATGTTTCTTATTTGACCTCATGAAGCCAATTTCGCAATTAGCATATTAAGATGCACAATACACATGAGAAAACATGGATTTTATCAAAATTGTTCTTTCATTCACTTTGGAATCTTCACATATCTTTAAAGTAATGTCAATCAATGCATAGCAAACATATAAAGGTCATGCAACTCATATTTAAGACAAGACTTATATCATGAACAAGCTTAATAAAATTATTAGATTCAAGTTCAAGTAAGAATAGGAGGACAAGGTAGAAAATATCTACAACCTTACTATTCCATCACCATCCTCCACTTAGGGTAGACCCAATTAAGAGAAACTTAACCCAACCTTAAGAGGATCTTAACTTAACAACCTTCATTTTCATCACTTAAAAGTGATTATCAGTTTAAAAGGAATTATTGTAAGTCAACCAAGGTATTCTAAACCTTATCACCTAGGCAATTTATTCCCCAATTTTAAAGTTAGTTCATACCAATTAACCACATAAGTTCTTCAACAATAAAATAGACATCAAGGTCATACAACATTAGGGGAAACAACAAGGAGACTTAGCCATAAGGACTCTTTCTTTTCTTTCATCATTAAAGTACGGTAACTTCTAAGTCAATCAAATCCACAGCATCACCCTGCAAAAATAAGAATACTACCCTCAATTCTAGGGTAAACTCAATCAATTCCACAATATCAAGGGACTCACAACACAATAAGATGTTAGAAATAATTCTACCACTCATCATGCCATAAGACTCTCATTCTTCATTCCAAATAACAAATCTCCTTTTTACATCCATTATCATGCTCATATGCATCAATTCTACACATTTCAACAACTTCCAATCACAGAACAATTTAGTTGGTTTCACCAAAATCTTATAATAAGTTGCCTAGCATTACAGTGAGCATGCTTCCAAATTCCAAAAATGCAACATGCAGGCAATTGATGGGAAAACCATAACAGTATTAGATACCAAAATTTACCAAGACATGCATACTATCATCACACCTAGGATCAAGTCTATACAATGGACTCCAATCAATACTAGGCAGCTTATTAAGACCCACATGTATACAAAGGGAAATATTGAACACTTTGAAGCACATATTCTTAGGGTAGCATGCTTCCATAGGTAGTGACTAAGTATTTCAAGTTCAAATCATATTATAAAGCTACCATCATGTTAAACCATATAGTAACACGTTATTCCAAAAGAAACTCATGTCAACCATAATAACTTCTAACATGATTTAACTATATTGTGACATACATTTTACAACATAACATGCTATTTCACATATATTTCATATATAGCGATAATTGGCATCACATCCTCAAAAACATGCCAAAGTTCAGCTTCACACATACTCATTCAACCATAAAACCAAGATAAGCATTTAAACTCACCTTTTCTCCCTAAAGCATAGAGAACAATCTCATCCAAGCAATCATATCTAAAAGACCACCGGACAAGAAAACATAAGAGAGAGATCTTATAGAGTTAAGTTCTATGGCACAACATGAGAATGATGGAGAAGGGAAACTCTATCGTCCTATAGCCTCTCATACGATTTGATGAGTAGGGACTCACCACAAATGATACGAGACTCTACTAGACGTGTCAATATGAGACTTCTTGGACCCTAAACAACTTTTAAAACCCCATGCTCTGATACCACAATTGTCATATCCGGGGAGCACCCCCTAGAAGTAAAATGGCGTACTTGACCTCTCGGAGGTCTTATACAAACCCATAGTTATCATTCATCACATTGTCATAGTAAATTTAGTAGAAAATTGAAAACTCTTCATAGCACATAACATCTTAGACTCAACGACACTAAAGTACATTAGGGACATGAACCTTAAGACATAAAATATTAATATCATACTAATTTATACACATTACAGTAAACCATAGTTTAGGAGTTCCTTGGAACTTAAAGATTCCTTTCATTGAGCATGGGAATCATCTATCAAGATCTTCACCATTCAAGACATCCTTTAAGCGTCCATAACCTACACTATGTGTTCAATGTAAGAAGAATGAGATTAGTGTAAGAATGCACTAAGTATGGCAACCATGCAAAAATATGCATTTAAAAAGGGACACTTTCTTTAATTCATACATGATGCCTTTTTGAGTAAATATTCATAAAACCTTTATACAATAGCATTTATATTATTCACATACTTCATATAAACATATTCAAAGTCCAAACATTACATAAAATCACATATAGAATTTATGACATTTTCAAGTCGCATAACACTGAGTTCTTTTCCTTGTTTAAAGTGAACTATCTTTTCTTTTAGTCATTAACCTCCCTAGAAACCCCCTAGTGATACTTGGTTCAATGCATCACCTTAAGGACACAAGGAGAAATACATATAACCTACTTAAGCCAACACATATCATAATAAAAGCATAATATATTAGAGATACATTTAAGTCAAGATTCCTTTGGCTTTACAGTAAGCATCTTCAATTTGTACATATTTTTACATCTTTTCATATATATCATTATAAGACCTTGACCATTACCCGAATCTTAGCCTACTAGTGCAATGTACATGTGAAGCCCCCTAACCTTACACGTACTTAGTAAACTCTTCATAAGACCATAAGCCTTAACACTTCATACATCAACATAACAAGTAAAGGTAACTTCTTCCAAGCTAGCCAAGACATTCATCATATAGTCAATAAGATCATCATTATGCATATATATCAAGACCAGTTCATATAGGATAATAACATGCATTTCATCACAACAAGTAGAACAATACTACAAAGTCATGCGTATGGACATAAGCATAATCATACACATTAATTCACCTCCCTATGACTTCCTAAGGAGTTACTTGTGCAATGTCTAGATGGTTAATTACTTCCACCTATCCTAAGTAACCTCCCTTAAGTCATCTTAGTTAGGATCCTGCTCATTTACTTCCATTGTCCATTTTACGGTAGGAAAACTATAGCCTTAACCGACACTAAGACCATGGGTGCTAAACATGGAAATTGTGTTGTAGATCCTTACACCAATGGAAGTTGTTCCTCACCTAGCAAAGGTAGAACATTAACATACATACTATCATGTTAAGTGTATTCACTTGCTAGATCCTATGTGGCAAGCATAGTTTATGGAACTAAGAGATAGGTATAATCCTTCTACATGCCATTTGGCAAATGGGGCCTCCTCTCATGAGAAAACATGTGTGAACCTTCCTCAAAGGGAATTCACCACCTCATGTGGATCCATATGTTAGTATTCCTCTAAGGAAAGTCAACACTCTATAAGTAACAAATGGTGAATCTTCCTCCAAGGGAAAGTCAACACCTCTCATTGTCAAGTTCACTCTATGCTAATCTAAGTTCCCTTTATTGAAAAGCCTTTATTGCATTTTTCACAAAACATAGGCCTAGGATATTCATTCCTCATATGCTTATAGCATATTCAAGCACCTATCTAGTTTTAGAGTTATCTTGGGCACACCTCTCAAGGCCCCTCTATTTAACTATATCATCATCCATGTGTGTGTATACTTATATGTGTGCAAACCTTTCACATAACACATAAATGTCAAACATGTTCATATATTAATGCATAAGTCTATAGGTGTAACTATATGAGCAAGTCATTCATATAAATCCTCCAAGACACTATGCACAATCACATTTCATCATATCATACTTCACATACATATACTTTACATGTACAGTATTAGACACTAGTGAATATGAAAACTACCTTTCATTAAACACTATGATCCTATGCTACTTGTAACCATGCATGAAATGTGAGAGTGTGTGTACATTGGTCAATATGATCACATAATGTCTATCAACAACTCATTGAGTCAGCCACCCTCTTAGACCATATTACACATTCACGCATAGATCATACAACACACAATAGCATAGGAGACAAGTTAACTTCATATAACACTCAAGACTCCTAACGTTAGCTATTTATGTATTCACATAGGGATACATAGATAAGGTATTATTAACCATTTTAACTCATCATGGAAGCACCCATACTTTAACCTAACATCGATATGCACATGCGTATACAATAGCCATGCAACCTAAATCACAACTAGAATAGGAAAGTAGGCAAAAGCTTCAAATAGTGTGATCATCACAACCACACATTCATATATTCATCAAATTTGCCTTGAAGGAATAATCAACACATATATAAATTTACAATAAGTAAACACCGCCAACATAAGTGGACCATACCACACAATGCCATACAAGGCCTCATCAACTACAATACTATAAGAAAAGTAGAGGAGATGAACATTCTTATCGATTTCTCACCCTTCGATCCTCGTTGATCAATATACCTTTTTTATAAACAATTCATATATATGGCAGTAGTTATATGTACTTAAATCATAAAAGAAACCATGTACAAGTCACTACAAGATCATACTATAACATAATGCATTACATCTCATATATACTAAAAAGTAGAGAGTCTTAGATCATAAACTAATATGCTTTACTCTCATTAATATGTATAACATTCATAACATACCTATAATAACAACCTAGGGCACTAGTTAAAGTCATATAAATCACGTCTAAGTCATGCTTCATCAAACCTAGAACTTAGATTTCATCATGTACATAACATTATCAATCCATAGACTAGAAGAACCTAGATCAATTCATGTAAGTCTTCAATTAATTTGATAATCAAGGATTTATACCCAAAATTCATCCATAATATCAACTTAAGGCAGTAGCAACAATGATGCTTTGAATAATTGAAATCTTACACAATTGTTATAATCGAAATCACTCTAACACATGAAACATAGGCTATTCATACTCAAATATTCATACATTGATCTTCATGGATCCTTAATCACCAATTCATCATTAATTCACGTAAATAACATTAGATATAGACAATTCCACGTAAGAGAATCGCAATTCAACCATTAACAAGCAATGATCACAAAGCCCATGCAAGGACTAAATCAATTTAGGAAGGGACATGGGTTCATCATACAATTGGTTTTAAAATCACGTTAAAACAAATACATTAACATCAATTAATCATTATTTAACCATTAAAAACTTTTTGAGAAGCAACCTATGGCTAGATTGAAAGATTGATCATGAAATCTCTTTGAAAACTTTGAGAAGAACTCTCCAAGTGAAAGGTTACTTAGAGATGAAGGATCACCATACCTTTTTCTAGTTGAAAACCTCAAAAACATGGTGAATAAACCATGAGAATCCAATCTACAAGCTGTTCTTGAACTTTAACAGCAATGGAGGTTTTCTAGAGAGCATTGGTTTTGGAGGGAAGGTTTATTTCGTGAGCATGGGATTGGGAATGGGTTGGTCACGTTTTAGTTCACTTATATACACCCAAATATAATTAAATTCATCAATTAGAGTCAGGTTAGGACGTGGGGTGAATTTTCCATTCACCCCTTTAATGAAACAGTGTGCAAGACAGTGGCACCAGGCTGCATCAGACGGATCACATTGACGGCCAGTAGGTCCATCGACGGGCTGTCTGTGGCTTCCGTAGATTAGAACATGGACTTTTATTTGGTTGATACTTGCCCATTCTAAGTTTCCATCTATGATACCACACCAACAGTCCGTTGGTAAACCAATTGGGCGTCGTTTGGCTCGTCGATTGACACTGCCAAGGCAGTGTCTCGATAACCTTTGGTTCTTCTTGCGGGCCCTTTTGTAGGGCCCTTTAGAAGTCTAACCCGGAAGTTTCCACCGTAAATAGAAAACTTAGCAATTTTTATACCTTCCACATCAGTTTCACCTAAAAAAAAATACATGTAACACGTCAAAACAGGCTAGTCTTCATCAAGACACACTTGGATGTCGCAAGGGCTAACTTTCAAAAGTTTTGGACATTCTTGGACGTTTGACCTCCAAACTTCACGAAACTCCATATAATGTCTATAAACATAATTATAACTAATTTTAATACTTCATAAGATCATGTTATACAATTATAAATACATATAGACACATGAGGCACATAAGTGACTAGTCGTCGAATGTCTTGGTCGTCCCTTGACGTTTGACTTCCAAATCACCTCAAATATTACACACTTACTTAATACCATATTATAAATAATTTTAGGACCTTATAACCTTAAGAAAAAAATGTTAGGCTCTAGACATCCTAACTCATTTTGGGGTTCTTACATACTCTATCAGAACAAAGGCTAGCACCGAGTGATTATGTCAGGGGAAGTAGCTCTACATAAGAACGAGACTAGAGTACAATGTAGCTCTACTTGAGAATGAGAATAGAGTGCATAAAATCCATTCATATTCCTTAACCATGTGCCTACATGGGATGTGTCTTAATTCTACCATTAGAAAGTAGAACACCCTCATCGGAGTAGGTTATAACTCCAAATTCAATGTCTATCTATCATGGTCTATGTTGGTTATTTCCTATTCTTATCATGTGGGATACCTACTAGCATTAGAGAAGTTCTATGAAGTGTAGATGTTGTATGGGACGCTATCTAGACATTGCACAATAGGCTTTGAAGGTGTTAGTTAGAGTCCCTAGGTCTTGTCCAAGACCATTAAGTGAATGTCCTTTATGTGATGAATGAGTCTTAAATGAACTAATGAATGTAATGAATTAAAGTTAAGAAAGTGTTAAAAGAACAAGTACTTATCTAGAGTAGTTAAGGGTTGTCTATTTAAGGTGTGAAGGGGGCATAGGAATGGTCACTTCATACCTTACCTAAATTAGTCTTAAGAATGACTCTAGTTAGGTAAGATGATTGACTATGTAGACATGATCTAAGCCTTAGATAGTATTAAACATTATTTTGGTAATCTTGAAGAGGTCAATGATAGACGTTATATTCTTTATTTACTTAAATAAGTCTTTTGATAGCCTTTGGAAGGAGAATATCATGTTCATATGCTTGGAGTATTGTAAGTGTGTATTGATCTCATTATAGGTGGTCTTACGGATCATTTCGGTGTGCCTACAGAGGTTGTATGGGCGATCTCTCTTTGTCTCAATTATGTGAGTCTCAGGATAGCTTTTAGTGGGAGAATTGCATGCTATAAAGTGTCTATGCTAAAGTTAAGCAACTACACTGCTTCACTGTAACAGGGATATACTTCACAGTAAACTATACTAAAATTGTATTAAATTGCTAATTGATTTCTTATGTGTTTGTAAGGTGTTAAATGTTATTCTTATTATTATGATATGATTTTTTAATGAAAAAGAGTATGTTTCTAATAAAATGTCCTTTTACATGATTTTATGCATAATTCCATACTTAGTACAAGTGTTTGTACTAATTCCATACATTTTGTTTTCTCTAAAGGTGTAGGTGAAAGGTGAGAAGGATCGTGAAGGACAACTTGGATTCTAGACTTATTAAAGCAAAGTTGAAGTATATCCTCAATTGACTTGAGGGCATATTTACACATCTTTTATTTCAAAGTATTGTAATAGTCTATGTATTTTCTATATAAGTATTGTATAGGCCGTTGAGTCCCAGAATGGCATATGTTGAGACTTAGTGTTTCTATGATTTTATATGAAAACATGTTTTATGATATTCATGTCAAAAGTTTTAATTCCGCACTACTTTTCATACTTGTATATGCGATGAACGATAAGGATGGGCTTGTATAAGACCTCCGAGAGGTCAAGTACGCCAGTTGCATTCCGAGAATGCCATATATTTTAAGGTGTGATTTCGGGATGTGACAAGGACGCTATTTATACATTGCACTAGGTAGGCATTATGAAAGGGGACTATTGGTGAATCTTATATGATTTGAATGAACTAAGTCTCCTAATAGAAAGTACTACTTAGGGTAGGTGGTGGTATGGGACGCTATCTATCCATTGCACTAAGTAGACCTTCCGAAAGGGGAATCTTGGTGTGTTTCTTGAGTGTTCTTCTAATGTCTTCTCATTGAGTGGGGGCTTGTTCTCCCGAGGTGAGTAAGCCAAAAAAAAAGGGGTAGTCTTAAGGATCACTTTGGTGTGTATTGAAGGAGGTACATGTGTACTTCCTTCATGTCTTACCTTGATGAGTCTTAGGATAACCTTAGTTAGGGAAACTCATATGGAAATGAGTTCACTTCCTCTTTGCTTGTCCTTGGAGGTTCACTATTTTGGAATAGGGATAGTTCCCTGTAAAGTCAACAATGAATTCACTGTAACATTTAAAAGCTTACGGTAAAATGATCCTTTTTGGTTAAAATTATGGAAATCTTTGTCTAAGTATTAAATGGTGATTCTTATGTTGTTTTATTTCTATATTCTTTAATATTTTACTTAATTGGCATGAAAATATGTTTTTACTAAAATGTCACATTTTGCATGTTTTTACATATGTCATGCTTAGTACATTATTTTACTAACCCCATACTTTTCTATACTTAGTAAGTATAGGTTGGAGGTTTTTGAATACTTGAAGACAAAGGTTGGGATTCTACTCTCTCAATGCAAAGTATGTGCTCAAATATCCGAGGGCGTAGTTCATTTCTCTTAGTTTCTTATTTAAAGACTTAATATGTATTTTCTTTCAATGTAAAGGGTCGTGTCCCTAAGACATTATGTTGTGTCGTTAAGATTGGATTGTACGATGAGACCTTCTTAGTATTTTATTCCCTTATTAAATTATTCATGAAAAGTTTTAATTCCGCACTACTTTTCATGTCTTATGTAATGAACAATAGTTAAAGGTCTTGTACAAGACCCCAAAGGATCAATTACTCTTTGTCCCAATCCAAGGGTTCTCTCTAACTTCTAGGGGGTACTTGCGGGTCGTGACAAGTCTATGCTTGAATGTGCATTGTGGTCCTAGGAGGGTGGCTGCCTTAATCTGTTGTTGACAGCCATTATGTGATCATGTTGACCAATGCATACATACTCACACATTAAGCATGCTTACAAGTGGTATATGTTCATGTTGTTTAATGAAAGTTTATTCTCATATGCACTTGTGTCTACTACTATGCATGTAAGGCATATGTCTATAACAACCCTAAAAATGGATATGCTAAGTAATGCTTAATGTGTCTAGAATGCCAATGATTAGACCGGGTTCACACGGATTGATGCGCGTAGAACAAGACCTCAGAACCCTTTCTACATCCAGGCCAACTAACTTGGGGAGTTAGTTGAGCTAGGAAAGGTTGGATCCAACCATGCAGGGCTCTCGAATACGAAGATTTACTTGGAGGAGTCTTTACCGGACTTAAAAAGGGAAAATCTTAGGTTTGGCGGGTCTAGGGGTAAAATGGTCATTTTCTAGGCTAAGGTAGTATCTTAATTACCCTAAATATATAATTGATTATTTAATTAATAAGGTGGAGGGGCATTTTGGGGAGAGAGGGCCGAAATTGGGCTCTTGAAGTGAAGTCTTGCTCCACCGGGTTCGAACCTAAGTGGAAGCAATGAATTAAATTGTTTTTAATTTAAGTTTGTAAGTTACTGTAATTAATTTATATTTATTATTTATTAGCTTATTTAAAATAAAAGGAAATCAGATTTTTAATAAATAAATAAAACCTTATTTGACTAAGTCCTAAACTAGACTCCTAAGCCTAAGAAAACTCTTCTCTCCCATGCTCATCTCTCTCTCTCTCACGTCTCTATCACTCTCACTCACACTTGAAGAACTCACAACGAAAATTATAAACAAAAAAACTAATCAAACAAGTTAGGTAAATAGAGGGTTTTTCCGTCAAGTTGGTGTTGAAGCTCTTGGATTTGGACGTGTGTTTGGAGGGGTTCTTTGGGCAGCAAGTCAAGGTTTGAACGTCAAAAAGGTATGGTTTATCTTCTCCCTTGGTCCCTTTCCCAAAAGACCCCTTAAAGTTCAGAATATTCATTCCGAAAACTAGGATTGTTCCCCGTTGCATATCCCTGTCACTAGCTCCCTTTGAATCATAGGTTGGTTATGTTTTCTGGTAGAAAATTAGGGATGAAACGTGTCTTCGTGATGATTATGTGTTTATATGTATGTTTGAAATTATGTGACTTATGTTGATGTTTCCGAAAATGTAACTACATGTGTATGTGTGTGTTGCCGGGCTATTGTTCATGGTTTAGGACTCGAAATGGCATGATAGTTATTTATATTCCATGTACACATGTTGATGTAAATGTGATGTTCATATGAGTTTAAATGTGGCTGATTTGAGGTATAACTCTTTGCTAAACGAATCCATGAAAACGCACCTAAAACGTTCTAAATGCACTACGAAATTCCCCTAAGAACTAAGGTGTAACTTGATGAAAGGATGCTGAAAAATTAAAAGAAAATTTCCAGCTTCTAGTGATGAATTTCGTTCAGCAAAGAGGGTTCAAAATGTTAAAAAAATGAATTAAAACAAGTGAGGTCATGGAGGATTGAATCCGTGACCTCACCATGTTAAAAACCATGGAAATAAAGAAGTAAAAAGAAATGTGGTGAAGGGGACCATGGTATTGGCTGGAAAATGTAACTTAAAAGAAAAAAAATAAGAAATGAGAGGAGTGGGATTCGAATCCACCACTTCTCAATCATATTTAAGGAAGAGTAAACGGAAAAAAAAAATGTGAGGCGTGGGAATCGAACCCACGACCTTAAGGCAGTGAAGGAGAGTCAAATAAAATAAAAGAAAAGAGATGTGAGGCGTGGGAATCGAACACACAAGCTCCTAGGCAGATTCAAGGAGAAAACTAAAATAAATTAAAGAGGGGCTGTGGGGGTTCGAACCCACAACCCCTCGGCCAAAGGAGGTAAATTAAAAGTGAATGAGGTTGTGGGGGTTCGATCCCACATCCTCTTAGTTCTATTAAGCGAAAAATGAAGAGAGAAATTAATGGAAGAATAAAATGAAGGCTTTGGGGCTCGAACTTGGGGCCCCAAGCCGTATGGATCAAATAAAGTAAATGAAAAAAAAATGTAAGTGTTGTCCGCAGCGGTGGCCATAGGTTGGATAATATGATGCCGCTACAGGGAAGCACCACTATTGCTAGCATTTGGTTGGGTATGTCATGCATTTGTATCTGTATATCTGTATTCAAGACATACGATTATACGATCATACCATGCATATTTAAATGGTAGGAGGCCAAATGTCAGCCATGGATATTATATGAGTTTCAGTTTCAGGTGGTATCTCTATTACCCTTTTTAGTAACTATTTATGATTCTACTTTCTGCTTTACGTAACAGTACATTTTTATTCGTACTGACGTCCCATTGCTTGGGGACGCTGCTTTTTGTTTCATGCGAGTAGGTTCAGACAGGGATTCTGATTGACCCACCTGCTAAGATTCAGGTTCAGCTGTGAGTTGGTAAGCACCATCTTATCCTAGGGCTATCAAAGGATGTTTACTTTTATTGTACAGTTTGGGTATAGTCGGGTCCTGACAGTACTTATGTCACTTATAGAGGTTATTCTAGACACAATATTATGTGTTTTCTTTTGTAAGCTTCAATCTCCAACCCATAGACTTGACATGTATATAGGTGTGTAAGTAAGTATGTCTTCAATTCTGGCCTTGTCGGATAGCTAGTACATCTTTATTTTTTTGGCTTGTCGACCATTGTTTGTATAGTTTGTTCTTATTCAAGTCATGACCTTCACGGTCCAAGCTTCACTTTTCATAGGTTGTGCCGCCCAATCTTTTTTTCTCACAATTTGATTAGCTAGTATGTTTTAGTGGGTAACTCGATAAGATATCGAGTGCCACTTACACCCCATATTTTGGGGCATGACAATATAATTCAAAACTTTAATTACATTTTTAATTTAATTAATTAAAATGTATATATTAAATTTTTCAATCAATATTATGCATAGATAAATATGTTTGAAAAATATTGAAAAGGAGAATCTTTGTGTTAGTTGTTACCTATTAAATGTTAACTATTATCTTCTTTTTTTTATAATATTCTAAAGTTTTAAAAAATTCAAATCAAAATAAAATAATACAAATATTAAGAAAATAAAAATTTGTTATTTGTTGCTTTTTAGGAGGGTCTAAATCTTTAATTGTTACTTTTGTTACTAATTCTATAAAATAATACGTAAAATGATATATAAAAACTACAAATAATAATATAAATACATAAAAAAATAAAAAAGTTATTTTATAAAAATAAAAAATAAAATTCTTGAATGAAAATTAATCAAACTTGTGAGATGTGTATACTAATAATAAGGGATATACTGATAAATATGTACACACATAAGAGACATTTTAGTCTTAAAAATAATAATTTTCTGCTTCTTTCTTTTTTCTTTTTAAAAAAAAATTAGAAAATTTTAGCTTCTTTCCAATCATAGAATAATTGCTTCAACCTCCATTTAAAAGCAGTATTGAGGATTTGCCTAACACTTTATTTTTCAAAAAAAAAAAATAGCACTTCTAGCCTCCCAACAACAATGCCAAATAGGTTCTCAATTTACTTGTGAAAAACACTTATTACATGAATTGGACAAACACAATTTTTTAGCACTTTTTTGAAAAATTATTTTAAAATAGTGCTTTTAAAAATAAGCAATTTTAACAACAATGTCAAACGGGATCTAAGTACTTACAAGTCTACTGATAATGAGACGAGAACCAAACACGATGGTAAATTGTGAGATTAATTTACTGCAAGATTTTTAAGATTATTGTAAATTCATTTTCACGACCAACAAAAGCTATACAATGTGAATAGCATATTATTTCTCATTTATAGGAAAAGATTATTTTGTTCCTCACATATATGAGACTAATTACATGTGAGACTTTTTGTCTACACTTTAAGCCCTTTTTTTCTCTCAATTGAACTTTTTTCTTCTGTGGATTGTTATTTCAAAATAAAAAATCATTTACCCGTATAAATAGTGCACTTAAGTTTTTGATGTGTTTTAAGGACACATGAGTTAATTTGACATAGCAATATAATAATATTGAAATAAATTATGACAATCATATATATACAAAAAAGATAACTATAGGCCCACCTACGTGGCGCCACCACAAACAAGAATTCTCTTTTAATTTATTTATTTCCTAAATTAACCTTTCCTCTTTATGAAAAGTTGTGACTTTTATTGGAAATCTGTGATTCTTACCAAAAGTTGTAACTTTCATGAAAAGTTATGACTTTTATGAAAAGTTAGAACTTTTATAAAGAGTTGTGATTTTTATGAAAGGTTGTAAGATATATGAAAAGTTGTGACCATTCGAAAAGGTTGTGACTTTTCCAAAAAGTTGTGATCTTTTCGGTAAGACACAATAAACATTTGTTCACACTACCCTTTGTTGTCTATAAAATCCCTCTCATTTTAAAATATAGAAAATTATGAAATTCTTCTTCTTCGTTTGTACAGTTTAAATATATGATTCTGAACTTCTTCTTCTTCTTCACAATTAACTATTTGTGTACTTTTCTCCTGTTGAGTTACTTACTAACAAGGAGACATTGTGTATTTAGTGGACACGATTTTTCCTTTCTGCTACCCTATTGTGACAGATCCTGGCATAATTTCTTACTATCATTAATTTATGCTTATGACACTGAATTGTTTTTTTGAGTGCATGTTTATAACTTTATTGTTTATGTTTATGTTTCTCTAAATTTATTGTTATAAGTATTTGTTAGTAAAGACTATATGTAAATCCACCTACTGAAGATTCATATTTTTAAAGAATCCATTTATTTACAACATTCTCCAAAGAGATCTTTTCTTTTCCAATAGATCAAGCCTAAAAATTTATATTATTTTTTGTTGTTGTCATAATAATGTTAATATTAATTAGAGTTCAAAAAATAGAAAGTCAAATGATAAAATTAAAACTAGCAATTCATTATAATTTTATGATACACAATGATGACTATCCTCTCACACCAAAGTACTTTTTTGAACTATTTCTCATTATCCCTTACTTCTCTGTCGTCCTTTTCAAGAATTCTTTAATGTTTTGTTTGTGTGCAATTTCAATTAAAAAACACTATCATAACTATATCACATATGAAATTTGGATTTTGGAAAACACATAAGGACTACATATTAGTTATTGGTATATCATATGATTATGGAACCTTTGCTCTTGAAAAACACATTAGTTATATATGTATAAATATTTAATATTTTGAATGTAATTGATAGTGTTATACTAACATTTGTAAAGAAGAAAATTTAGAAAAATATTTATGTGACTGTCTAATTAAAGGCACTAGGTAACCATGGTAAAATGAAATTAGAAAAAAATAGTGTTATGATTTGTAATTTTTTCTTTCCTTTTAATAAAACAAATGGCAAAGTAGAATTGGATTACCTCTATACTCTTAAAAAAAACTTCTATAAAAATACTATAACATCAAATATACAAGAGAATTTCTATTCTAATAAATTTTAAAGAAGAAAGTTATAATTGCGCAAAGCGCGGATCCATTTACTAGTTAAAGAATAAGCGTAAAAGGTGTAAATGAAATAAATGAAACATAAGGCATGAATTTTCTCATTTGTTTTGTTAATCCTAATCAAATAAATTAAACTAATCTCGGGATACATAAACCTATTTATACTCTCAGCCTTGCGCAAAAGATATTTTATCATCCTTGTCATAGAAGTTATTACCTTATCTTGGATTGGAAGGAAGAACATAGGACTTTAGTAATCCATAGTATCGACTATGTAACAATCGTGGGAGAACTAAACAATAGTGAGTTAGAGTCTAACTAAAATCATTCACATACAATGTCTTTGATCAATATTGTGGAACCCCCTAATACATATGACTAGATGGTTATTATTTATAGAGAAACACTTGGGAGAAGCCTTTGTAAATTTATTCCGCTTGTAGTCGGTGAGGATTTTAGCACCTTCCGTCATTCATGAACCGACTAACTTATCTTATCATTATTTTGAATAAATGTGTCTTATCGTTTGATTTTGCCTCCGAAGCTAGACAATTTTGTATCGATATATGCTATGACTTAAAATATACGTTAAACTTCGATTAAAGCGATCGATGCCAAAATATAATAACCCAACAAGATTGGGTTGAATGCTACAAAAAATATGGTGAGAGTTTGCTATTAGTAATTAAAATTGCTATTCTAACTCAAATCAGTAATTACTATTAGAGTTGGGAGTTTCAAATAAAGATTATTAACTAATTTCACTAAACGTGTTATGGCAAATAAGACCCCAAAAGATCCTAAACAAGCCTCTTGATATGAGCATGACGTAATAAAATACAATTCAAAATATATAATCGATATAAATCTCAAATCATAAGATGACATAAATGCATAAATATAATCTATTTTCCTCAAACTATGAGGACTCACTATCGAATGTGCTGAGTAGAATCTAAAAGATCGAGGCATGTGTGGTCTGGATTCTGAGAAAATGAACATACATCATAAAATGATGTAGTATAAAAGTATATGTTAGTACTTTGAATGTATTATCATGCAATATATATGCTATGTTTAACAATATAACAACTAAACATTGAAATATATATATTGAAGCAAAACTAAAAACTGGGCTGGATGCACTGACCAAGTACTAACCATGAAAATAACATGTTGAACCGAATACTGAAGTAAATATTGAATACATGCATGGTTATTGCAATATGAATCTGACTATGGGAGATACTATTGACCAACATAAACCACGTGAGGTAAATGTGGAGTCCAATGTATCCCCATCGAGAGGACCTAATATACCTTCCTGGTGTATAAAGGCATGACTGTGGTGTGATCACTAAAATTGATGTCCAACATAGAACACTTATAAATTTACACTGGCACGTAGTTCTAGGACTTGAGGGTACGCTTAACCCTAGTCCAACTCGGTGCTAAGTCTGCTCTCAATTGAAAGTAAAACTAAAATGCATCTAAAATACTGAGTAGCTCAAAATATTGATAATTATTTGAGAATGCAACATACTGTCCAAGGGACTATACTGATTCTCCAAGAAACATGTAATCAATAACACAGACACTATAACAACTACATTTCAATTAATCCCTAAGATTTAGGAACACTATGTCTGAACAATTTATAGAGAAACTGAAGTATTGACTGAGGCCTAATGGGTTAAAGGAACCCACTAGTGAAATCCCACATACCTGGTGGTCAAAACTACTAAGAAATCCTTTGTATTTCGGGGCTCAACTTCTTGGGAGAAATTGTCGCCTCTTTTTTTTTCTTTATAAATTTGATGATTTTAGGAGAATGGGGGGTTTTAGGTAGTTTTTGACTATATTAGTAGGCTTAGATTGAGTAAAACAATGTAGTTTAAGAACCAAACAACCTAGTTAAGTACCAAACACAAAAGAGAAAAGACCAATGCAACCCCGACTTAAATATTGACGAGGTGACTTCAAGAGGAGCTTCACGGACCATTTAAAGCATCACCATCCGTTTAGTGGGTCATGATGTTTTCCCCGCCCAAAAGGGCTTCAGTTAAACAAACACAACTTATTACTCGGGGCTCGAATTTAAGCAAACTTTGTGGCGTTGGATAGAGGACTCAAAGATCTTTAGTTTGATAGTTCATAGGCCACCTAATTCATTTAGTGTTGAAAGATATGATCGTTTGAAGTTGATCCAAAACTTAAAACTTGACAAGCCTCATTCACGGACAACTTCACAGTATGTGTGAAGTTCTACAAACCGTTTTGGATTGTGTGATCCTTCACATTAGGTTTGAGGTTCTGGGCCTTTTTCACGAACAACCTCATGGTCTGTGTGGAACTCCATGGACCATGTTGGTGTTCGTGGTACCTCACCTTGGCTGGGTGCAACTATATGAGAAGGGTGGCAGGTCGTGGTCCTCTACACGGCTCGTGGACCCCTCCGTTGTTTGCCCTTCTCTCTTATTCAATCCTAGTTTAGAGTTTTGAGGTGTTACAAAAGAGATCCATTGGTGAATTCCCATATATCTCAATAATCAAATCCCTATGAATGCAAAGAGAATGAAACCTTGAAGCTTGAAATTCTAACGTCTTGTCACGACCCAAGGGTACCCCCTAGACGTAACAAGGCATACAATGCCCCTAAAGTCACTATGTAAGCCACTTAGAATACCATAACATGTGGAATAATAAAGAGTAAAAACACATTTTTCAAGTCTTTTAGAAGATTTCATAAAATCAAAGCGGAAGTCTAGACATTGTCTCATTTAGACATCTATTACAATAGAAGTCTCAAAATAAGGTCACATTCCTTACAATAGATATCTGAAAGTCAAATACAATGAAATGAAAGGAGAAACAATATATCACTCATCCTCGCATCCATGAGGACTCACCATAAGCTAGGATAACATTCTATCCAAGCTTGTATCAAAGGAAGAACACCTCAAACACTGGAACCTACACTTTGTGGGAAAATGTAGAAGAAATATGGGTTAGTACGAAAATGGACTAAATGTGATAATCAAGCACAAAACCATGAAAATATTCTAAAAAGAGACAATTTAGTTGAAGAGCATGGTCTTTTCCAAGTTTAAGAATCATCATAAAAAGTAGAGTGAAAGCATAATTCATGATTATATTCAATATGTAAGTCATCAAATCATAATAGAAATTCACTATGAATACCCTCAAAGTCTACTTGTGCCATGCATAAGTAAGATCCCACAATTCTACCCATGCTAAGTAAAGTTCCTTGAGCAAATATAGTTAATAATTCATTCTCATTATTACTTTGAGATAAGCCTTAACCGACATAGACCATGTGAGCTTAACATGAAATTCGGTGTCATGCCCCACACCGGATAGAGGTGTCATACTTGCCTAAGGTAGAACTAAATGTATTAGATTTTAGGTGGATCCATGAGCTAAAGACCTATGAGGGCACATAGTTAACAGATACAAAGATTGTTACTAGAAACCCAACCTTACTTAATGTGGCAACTTCCATCTCATGAGATTAACCTTAGAAACTTGACCTTTCTTAACGGGAGAGCCTCTATCTCATATTCAATATCCATTCGGTGCTAAGAATTAATTCCCAGAGTTACATGTTTAGACTTGAATTGTATTTACATGCATGAAGGAGTGTCTTATCCTTTATCCAATACAATTCCTAAATTAACTCATAGATTCAGCAGGTGAGAATGGACTTTCAGTTAACACAATAACTAGATTATAGTCATGTTCATAAAGTATATATACATGAAGCCCATAATTTAGCATAATTTCCATGTATTACCCTTCTTGAATCAGGGATCACAATTCTCCCAACAATATATTGGGTTATGTCATTAAATATGGATAATAACATGATTCGAATAACTAAATTACAACAAGTACCATTTCATAAAATTCACCTTACTACAATTTATCCACATCAGAAAGTCATAAATTAGGAATGGAGAATTTATCATAAAATCACCATAACACATCAATTCAATCATAATATACGGTAATTAATTCATTGAAAATGTTTTTAGAAAGAATCAATGATTTGGAGTGAAAACCCTAGGTTTTGGAGAATTTTCTACTTTAAAATTGAGAGTTTGAGGACTTCATGGGCGAAAGCCTTCCAATTGAATCAAACACTACCATACCTTAGGTGAATAATTCCAACAAATTAGTGCGAGAAAGCCTTCTTCTTCAAGCCGTAATTAGATCTTCTTCTTCCTTGGGGTTCTAGAGTAATGATTTTGGAGAGGGTTTGACTTTGATTTGGGTAGTTGAGATTTTTATGAAGTGTTTATTTGTTATTTAATCACTTAAAAATTCTTATATAGGTTTATTAAATCAATATAAAACGACCCCTACATTAAACTAACTTAATTAGGCATTTATCTAAAGACCCCTACATTGGTCGAAATTGGAGATCATTGCAGGTGTGACCTATGACCTAAGACCTATCGTCCGTGAATGGACCTCTTTGCTGTTTTTCAGGTCCGTAGGTCCATGGTTTGCAACTCATTTTCAAGGTCCTTGACCCACGAACCTGTAACGACCATTTTTGATCGTTTTGAGCACTAGAACTTTTTATGTCAGAAAATACTTTCCGATAGATTTAAATGAGTGTTTTGGACTATTCATAATTATAATTATGAAATTAGTGGGGTAATTTTAATAATTTATTTAGTTGGTGGTTAAAGAAAATAACATTAAAATTAACAAGGGTCACTTTTACTATTTTTATTATTAGTCTTATATAATAATTAGGAAGGAAATATTTTATAGGAAGAATAAGGGTTTAAAACGAGAAAGAAATACGTGCGGCATCTATCGAAGAAGATCGGTTCCTGGTAATTTCAATTCCTCTATTGCTTTACATAAATTGTAAAAGATCATAGTTACTACTAGAAAGTTGCATGCTTATTGATGGGATGGATAGCTTTGTATAGCCTCTGGAAATTATTGTTTCTTTATGTATTTATGGGCTCCACGTGAATATCTTTTTGTTTTGATTAGATATGTTGGAGATAAAATTTGATAGTTAATAAAGAGTAGAAGTCAAATATTATGTTAATTAGAATTGGGAAGGATTATTTGTATAAAAAAAATTAGGATCGTCATTAGCAAATATTGTTGGGACTAAAAATCCTAATAATTGAGTTCAATAATTGGTGTACTAATTAATTGGGATTTCTTTAAAATAATGTAAAATGCATTAAAATAATTATTTAATGACCACAACAAATGGCTTAAGAATTAATGTTTACAAGTTATATGTTATGCAAAACTGCATAAAGTTACAGTGAAAAGTAACGTTCTAACAGTGGTAATCTAATTCCAATAGTTCGTTAAAATTTTTTTATTATATTGAGATAGGTAATTAAATATAAGGTGTAGTATATTATATGAATTACATCAAAGTTATGCTAATGAGATGAAATAGAACTTACACTTAAGTTTAAACTTAAGGAAATTGATTATAGAATTAGGTGAATTGATGGGTATAGGCTAGACACAGAATAATCGGAGTGTTTATGGTCTTGTTAACTTACACCTTATGTATATATATACTTGATAGATTGGAAGGGTTCGGAGGCAATAACGAAAGGAGAGGCATTGGAGAAGTAGTTGCTTGACTTCGGTTCTTCGGTGGAGGTAGGTTATGGTTTATTTCTATGTGATAGATAAACTCTAAATAGCATTGATATGTATTGAGTGATATTGTAAAGTCTCCTATGTACTTGATTGTGTAGTTGTATGTTTTGATTGTGTGGTTTGTGGTTGGCCTAAAATTATGATACTATTGAATTTCTAATCTTGAACCCTCTCTATTACAATGACGCCTTGAATAAAGAAGGCTTGATGAAATAAAATAATAAGATAATTGGATCGGAGCGTCACGTTCCGACACAGTATTATGGGATCGGAGTGTCACGTTCCTACACGGTATATGGGATCGGAGTGTCACGTTCCGACACAATGACATTAAAGGAAAGGAATCTTGAAGTAACTTAATATACTTAACCTCAAGAAACCTATATTTCAAATGAGTATGGTGTGGAGGCATGAGTCCTCATAGTTTTGCTTGATGTTGTGATTGATGGTGTACCTGTTATGGTGTTGTTGTCAATGGTTCATGTGTTTGTTGTTTGCCACCTGTTAAGTATTGTAGTTGATTTTATATTATTATTCAATGTATTTTGGTTTCTATTTTGAGTTGGCCGATGATACCTACTCAGTACGTGTTCCTTGTACTGACCCCTACTTGTATTTTCCTCTTTGTTCTTTTGTGGAGTGCAGCAAGTGTACCATCGACTTCGACTCGCCCTCAGCTCTAGTCCGTCTCCAGCACATTAGAGTTCAGGGTGAGCTATTATTTCTAGCTCGTGCTGGATTCTCTCATTCACGTCTTGATGTCTTTGAATTTCGGACATGGACCATCTTTTTACTTATTTTGGTTTCTTAAATACTCTTAGACTTGGTAATTTGAGGATAGATGTTCTTGATGTGATGACTTCTAGATTTTGGGGATAATAAATGCTAAACTTTAGAAGCCTATTAATTGGTTACATTAATAAGTTTTGGATCTTCCGCATTATTTTTTGTTATTCATAGTTGAACTATTGGTAAATGTTGGGGTTTAGATTTGTTGGTTCGCTCACCTAGTAGGTTAAGTGTGGGTGCCACTCACGACTCGTTTTGGGTCGTGACAGAACCCCACCTACGGGGCGTGGGTGGACCAACTAGGCGTAGGTGCCCTCGTGGGTCTTTGCCAGGTCACATTTTGGGCTTTTTCGTCAAGGACCCATAGTTGGTCCTTGTGGTTTAAGCCTTGACGTTCTAAGTTGAAAACATACATTTTAAGGTATGGGAGGTATTTTCTAGGCTTTAATCCTAACATCAAGCTTTAGATAAGCCTATTAGTTTTGTGTTATACTCTAGTTTAGGCTACTAGTGTCTCGAATGTTACAACATCTCACCTTTGGGAATATTCGTCCTGGAATAATGATCTAGACACTTTACGGGTTTGAAGACTCAAGACTAGCAACCCATCATGCATGAAACATCAAAATAATGCATAATTTAAAGGAATAAACATAAACTCCATCTCAAAACATAATCAATGCAATACATGGTAGTAGGAACATGCATGACACTCAATATTTCTCATTTTCATTGGAGGAACTCACTTCTCTACCTCAAATAATTCTCAACACACATCATGGAGCCAACATGCAAGTAATCTAAAAAGCATACTAAAACATGTTCATTAAACATCTCATGAAGTCAAATAAGCAACTCATACTAAATGCACAACAACATGAGAAACATAAATCATGAAAACCCATTTTCTCATTAAACATGAATTTCATCAAGAACATTTCATTTTAGGAAACCATGGAAAACACATATTTCACACATGACTCATAAACAAGGAAATTCTAGCGTAATTACCTCAAGCTTGAGTAGGAGCAGAAGGAAAGAGATGAGGGTATCGGGACTTCATATCGGCCTCGGCCTCCCAAGTAGCACCCTCAACTAAATGATTTCTTCACAAAATCTTTACAAAAGCTATTTCCTTGTTTCTCAATCTCTTGACTTGTCGATCAAGAATCTCTATCAAAACCTCTTCATATAAAAGGCTTTCATAAAGTCCCAACCCCTCTAAAGGAATAATGGATGGGGTCCCTAATACACTTTTTAAGCATAGAAACATGAAATACCGGATGAACTGGGGCCAACTCATTTGGAAAGTCCAACTCATAGGCAACTTTCCTAATATGCTTCAAAATTTTATATGGGCCTACATATCGAGAACTAAGTTTCCCCTTTTGCCAAAACCTCATCACACCCTTCATGGGTGAGATTTTCAAATAGTCTTAATTTAATTAAGGTCAATCAAAACTTGTTTATTTATATAGACAACAGAGAATGTTCCCGCCATTTATATTATTTGACCCTTATTCTAAAATAGTTATTCCGATTTACTTGTCCAATTAATAAAATCGAAATAATTTTAAAATATTTTTTATTTCTACCCTTTAGTATTGAATAGTTGCATAAAGTAATAGTAGTCGCAAAATATACGCATTCTTAATACACCGCTTAATGCATATTCTACTGAAATGAAGGTCATAAAATAATATTAAATTTTGTCACGAATTCCTAAAATTATTCTACTTAAAATGTTAATGAACTTAAAGAAAAAGTTTTAAATACCTACGTTAAAAAATAAATTTTATACATAATAAAGAAGTATTACCTATATGTGATATATAACAAGGGTAAAATGAGCAATACATATAATAAAGGGAGAAGTTTGATTATTGTTCAAAGTTGAGAGGGAGTTTGATTTTTAAGCAAAGTTGGGGGATGAAAATGATTTCACCTCAATTTAGTGAATTGATTGATTTCATTCTTTATTATTATACTAAAACTTATTTCATATAGTATATAAAATCCAAATGCATAATTTTCACATGAAATTTATAAGCAATCATAAAGGGGCATCATCAATTTCAAGGTTGCAACATGAATTTTATCAACCAATTATTATTTCATTAATATTTATTACCATCAAATCTATCAAAGAATATACTAATCCATGATAGATCAAAATAATAAAATAAATTCCTTTGACCATACAATTACGTCAATATTAGGAGTATAAGTACATTCAATAATCTAGAAAAATTGTTTACAAGATATTCAGAATATAAATAAATTTTTCTAATTGATATTTTCAATACACACAAAAAATACATTAGCAAAATTTGGAATGAAGCTATTCACATAGTCAAGATTAGTGGTGGTAAATGAAGGGATAGATTCAAATTTGAACGGATTGAAATCGATCAATATAAATGAATAATAATTTAACCTGGTCATATTTAATATGGGTACAAATATGGTGGATTCATTAAACAGAGAGTACTCATGATATATTTATGATACAAAATATAAAAAATAAATGTAATTTATTTTTTAATTAACTTAATAAAAATTAAATGACTTTTACGAAATAAAAGATAGAAAAAGAGTAATATGCGTGTAACAAATTTTAAATTGAACTGTTTTTATGTTACAAAAAAGTAGGATTACAATTTTTGTGTGAAAAACTTAAACTTGGATGCTCACTAGTGATATTTATCCTGAAAAATTGTGTGCAGATATTTATGAAATATAAGGTGTGCATAACTGCGAGCTTAGAATAATTATTAAATTATATTATGTATATTGATGATAACTAGGTTAGGGAGATGTAAAAATTAAAATTGAATAATGCAAAAGCAAAAATACAGAGCAATCTCAAAAATTAGAAATAAGAATAAGCAAAATCTAAAGGAAATTAGAAATAAGAATAAGCAAAATTTAAAGAAAATTAGAAATAAGAATAAGCAAAATTTAAAGGAACAACACAAGAACTTTCAAAGACGTGATGTTCAAAGTTCTTCACAAGATCCAAGTAAAAACTATAGATTATGAGAAGACCTATAATGTTTTACTTGAGAAAATGAATCAAAATGATAGATTCGAATGTTGATTACATTATGAGTATCTTAAGATGACAGTTAGTAAAGAATGAAATTGAAGTGTGTGTGTGTGTATATATATATATATATATATATATATATATATATATATATAAAATTATAAGTGGGAAGCTCCAAAGTAAAAAGTTGAATTACCATTTTGCCCTTTTACTAAATTAAAATTGGATTAATCATTTAATTAATATAAATATATTGATTACATAATGGCAGATTTTAAGTCCTTTAGCCCTTTAATAATTAAATTACTATTTTCTTGATAATGAGTACATTAATATTGTTTTTAATTTTAATCATAATTCTCATAACGGAAGAATTTGAAAAGTTATGATAAATAAAAATAATGTATCCATCATCATATCATATACCATCCATATGTTATATTATTATTATTTTATTATTTATTATCATATATCATCATATCATATTATGTAATTGTATTTTATTTTATGTTATAAGTGGGAAGATGTTTTGTCTAAAGTTGGATTAAGAGCCTGTTTGGCTCAGCTTAAAAGCTGGTCAAACTGACTTAAAAGCTGATTTTTGACTTATTTAGCTGTTTGGCAATACTCAAAATAACTTATTTTAAGTTTAAAAAAACTTATTTTAAGCCAAAAGTTAAAAGCTGGGGTAGAGGTGCTTTTCTTTTTTAAGCTTATAAGTTGTTTTAAGTTGACCACATTTTTATCTTTTTGCCTTTAATATTTTTATACAATCTCCAAATTACAACATAACCCTAACATCTCTTTCTTCCATTTTTCCCTTTTCACGTTTGGCATAGCAACTTCAGCACTTTTATCCAAACACATAACTGCTTATTTTAAAAATAAGTTTCAACACTTTCAAAAGTACTTTTTTAAAGCTGCTTTTATTAAATCCATCCAAACGGGCCCTAAGAAAAGGCCCTTCAACTTTTTAGTATCATTATCATATTATTATAAATAATAATTAATTATTATTCTATAAGTGTGAACTCTTAAAGTTGAATGACTTTTTAACTCTTCAATAAATCACAATTAAAGTTGAATAACTTTAAAATTTTACAAGAAATCACCATTAAAGTTGAATGACTTTTTAACTCTTCAAGAAATCACTATAAATAAGTGTCTTAAAGGTTGTCTTCTGATGACAAGATTGTACATTTGAATTTGGTTTAGAGAGCATAAAGCTCTTATCATACTATACTTTTTCAAGTCTTTCTTTACATTTAAATTTTTCATTTTTTGCTATCATTCAAATTATATTCTTAAATTGATATCTAAATGTTTGATCTCTCATATGAAAATATACTGCTAAAATTTTGTTTTATGAACTTATGATGTGTCACGATCCAAAACGAGCCACGAGTGGCACCCACACTTATCCTCCTATGTGAGCGAACCAACAAATCTAAACCCCGACGTTTACCAGTATATCAACCATAATGAACAAAATATAATGCGGAAGACCAAAACTCATTAATATAACCAATAAATAAACTTCTAAAGTATAATACTTATAATCCCCAAAATCTGGAAGTCATCACATCAAGAACATCTATCCTTAAATTTCTAAGTCTAAGAGTAATTAAGAACTAAAATAAGTAAAACGATGGTCCATGTCCGAACTTCAAAGACATCAAGACGCGAAGAAGAGAATCCAGCCCGAGCTAGGAATAATAGCTCACCCTGAAATCTGACGTGCTGAAGACTGGCTAGA
>NC_028642.1:32197581-32198410 GCF_001406875.1 Solanum pennellii
GAGTCGATCTCAGTACCCAAATTTTCAGAGTTTAAGTGTTTTGGAACAAAGCCCCTCGACGGTTCGTCGTGCCTATGACGGCTCGTCCTACTTGTCGTCGACGGTAATGAGTAAAGTAGCAGAAGAAAATTCACAAGTATGGGACGACGGAATCCATCACGGGCCGTCGTGACCATGACGGTCCGTCGCGTGGTCCGTCGACCCAGTCAGTTTTTATTAAATTAATCTTACTGCTCGAATCGACTAAACAGGTCGTTACAATAGATACCAATTTACCCATCGTTCGTCCCCGAACGATCACAGGAAGAAAAGCAAGGGCGAGAAAGAGTACCTGAATCTGTAAAAAGATGGGGATATCTTTCTTGCATATCCGCCTCATTCTCCCAAGTAGACTCTTCGACTGGCCGATTCTTCCACTGAATCTTGATAGATGCAATCTTTTTTGATCTCAACTTGCGGACTTCTCTAGCTAGAATAGCAACCGGCTTCTCCTCATAAGACAAATTCTCATCAAGAAGAACTGAATCCAGCGAATAATGTAGTTTCCATCTCCATGGTACTTTTTCAGCATAGACACATGAAATACCGGGTGCACTTCTGAGAGTCCTGGAGGCAACGCCAATTCATATGCCACCTCCCCCACACGCTTCAAGACTTCAAATGGCCCAATATACCTTGTACTAAGTTTACCTCGTTTACCAAACCGCATCACCCCTTTCATGGGTGAAACCTTCAGCAAGACTTGTTCACTCTCCATAAAATTCAAGTCCCTAACCTTTCGATCGGCATATTCCTTCTGCCTGCTCTGAGCTGCTAGAAGCTTATCCTG
>NC_028642.1:32204457-32209487 GCF_001406875.1 Solanum pennellii
AGAGTTTAAGTGTTTTGGAACGAAGCCCCTCGACGGTCCGTCGTGCCTATGACGGCTCGTCCTACTTGTCGTCGACGGTAATGAGTAAAGTAGCAGAAGAAAATTCACAAGTATGGGACGATGGAATCCATCACGGGCCGTCGTGACCATGACGGTCCGTCGCGTGGTCCGTCGACCCAGTCAGTTTTTATTAAATTAATCTTACTGCTCGAATCGACTAAACAAGTCGTTACATGATGTAATCTTTTTCTCATGTATAAATCAGATGTGATTCTTTTGCAGACCATTGAATAGAACTTTTAATAGAAATTGTGCCAATACAAATAAGGTATGCGGCATATCTCTCCAACAATTTTGTTCTTTTTTTGCACAATTACTTTTTAATAAATTTGACATACATACGATTATTGTATTTTTAATTAGATTTTAATAACTTAATGCATGAGTATTTTACAAAGTCTTGATAACTTTAGTTTAAAACAATGACTTATTGAAATTTATTTTTCTTCAATCTCCCAGCTTCCGAGGTAAAAAGGATGACTAATGTTTCTTCCTCAATAACATAAAGTATAAGAAATCGAGAAAATTTATGACGAAGACATATTCGAACAAATGAGCTAATTTATTTTAATATGAAGGAGTTTTTAAAACTCAAATATGAATACTAAAGTAAGAGAGAAAAAAAAGGATGAAAACTTAAAATATGATTAAAAGTATGAAAAATAACCATGAACAAACTATTAGAATTTTTTGTTCATGCTACAAAGGAGAATAGACACACTATGTAATTTGAATATAATATGAAGACAACATATTACTTGTTACAAGCACATATGGTGATTCAAACATTGGTACAAATTGAGAAGGTGTTTTATGCGTGTATCTTTCTTAGAAAAGTAACAAACTAATATACTGTAGGTTTCGACCTAATAATATAAAAATGTAAATTATTTATCACATTAAATTTTGTTGTCCAAATTTGTTAGGTTATCTGAATATCTAATTATTTGGCATTTACATTTTACAATAATGAAGTCATTTATATAGGTTGATTGTTCATTTATTTCATTTATATTTTTTCGTTAAATCATTTTTAAAATTCTTCAAATGTGATTTTAATAGTTTTTGTTAAAAATTCATTTTTGTTTAATGTAATTTTAATATCACTCCTATCACAAGAGGAAATTACCCTGTATCTTATATGAACTAAAAAAGATTAAAATCGAAGCATTCACTACAACATTTTATGTCTACAACCACCCTAGAAAAGTGTGGCCTAAACTATGAAAAAGTGTGGCCTTTGATAAAAGACCACACTTTTTCAGGGGTGAGTGAAAGTCCCGTAACCTTAGAGTTTAGAGAATACTTTTAAAGTGTTGCCTTAGCAGCTACGCGTAAAAGCGTTGCCAAAAAATAAAAAGGTCACGCTTTTGGAGCTACACTTAAAAGTGTTGCCTTATCAGCTACACTTTTAAGCGTAGCCTTAAAGGCAAAAAGACCACACTTTTCAGCTACGCTTAAAAGTGTGGCCTTAGCAGCGACACTTTCAACCGTAACCTAATAGGCAAAAAGGCCACACTTTCCAGCTACGTTTAAAAGTGTTCCCTAACTGCTACACTTTTAAGTATGGTCTTTGCTACCATATTGCCCACAATTATGAAGTGTTGCCTTTTATATCTAATATATGACAACACTTTGAAGTGTAGTCTTTGCCCATATGCATACACAATTTATATGCCAAAATTTCTAAGCAAAATACACCAATATTGTTTTTCAATAAATAATCTCAAGCATTAAGTACTCTTACAAATTTATAGATTTTCCATAAACTTCAAAACATGATATGTGATGTGTGCATACACATATTTATAAAGCAATACTCTAAATGTGTACACAATTGTTCAAAAAATACTCTTACAATAGTTCAATATATTCCACCAATGAATATATTTCACAAAATAAAATTATAATGTATTCAAACTTTTACAATAGTTCAAAAACTCTTCATCATCCACTTCAAATTTGTTCACCTCCATTTCCCTACACAAAGCAGATTGCGATGGTTATAGAATAGGCAAAAAGTTTCATATTACAACATTTATTGAAGAGACAAGAAGTCAAGATTGCAGTAGTTTATATAATCATTCATGCTTTAAATATCTGTTACTCTCAATTTACTGTTTAGAGGTAATATTTCTCAATTTGAAAATTGTACTTACTAATAAGGAACTTGGAAACTACATATTGTATTCCAGATTGCAAAACTATTTTCCTTGAAGGCAAACTGCCCAACCTGCCCAAGTATCCCAACCTGCCCAATTATTCTAGATTGCAAAAACAGTAATAAGATTGCAACTATTTTCCTTGAAGGCAAATGCTTTTTAGCTTGAGATGAGCCAGATTGCAACTATTTTCAACAGCAACTATATTCAACAGAAACTATAGCACTCCAGAGAGCCAGATAATAGCAGTAAATAGTTCCACACTGACCTATTCCTTAAGATGATTCGATTACAATCAATAGTGAAAAAGGTAACAAAAGTGTAGAAGTAATTGGTAGCATCACAAGCCCATAAATAAAAAAAAGATAGAAGTCTTTTGAATTCCAACCATACCAAACAAGCCACTAACAGAACCTTCATTTTTGGGTGGTTCCCTACTATTACTATATGCTGTCACTCAATTGTTTGTGTTGTTAAAACTGCAATGATTGATGTTACAAAACTACAATAACATTATCATCAATCGAATCATTACTGCTTTGATTTTGTAAATAAAGCGGAACAAAATGCAAACACATACTAGTATTGGCATTGAAATTTGAACAGTTCCAATTACAGCGCCTCATTTCAAACACATGTCTAATTGATAAAAATGCCAGCAAATAACAGAAGGAAAACTAAGACTTCACAACTCACCTTCCAGAACTTGATGAAAAATGCCCATTCAGTCTCCGCAACAACCATAATAACCGCAATCACCACCGCATAACACAGAAAAATTCCATCAAATACCTAGAAAATTTTGCAATTAGATGTCAATCAGTACATCTAATTGCAGATTGGTAGAGCAACCGGAACTCAACTGAAGCTACAGCTCATTATAGTTTCTGCTCGACTATTCACTTACTATAACTTTTAATTTTGGTAAACTACAGATATTTCAGCACACTTCTTCGGAGCAGGAGTTAGTAATAATTGAGGCTTGTGGGTTGATACATCAAAAAATTGTGAAGTATAAAGAGATGTGATTTTAGTGTTTCCATTCTTAAATGACTTGTAACATGCATGATGTACACTATTGATATGCCATTAAGAACTTTTTTATATATATAATTGTAAACTAAGAGAATTTCACATTGTGTTATTGAGGAAAGAGATAGAGTTTCAGAGCAGAAAAGCAGCAATAAGAGCAGAAAGAAACAAGTAAGAAAGGAAGAAGAGAAGATTATGAACAACAACAAGTATGAAAAGAGAAACAGCAAGGCCAAACAAGAAAAGGGAAAACACAAAGTATAAAGCAAGTGAGGGATTAGAGGGAGTTCAAAATAGAATACAAAATCCAAAAATAGAAATCTAAGCAAACCATGAAAAATATTAAATTTTTCTTAAAACCTTCAGAAGGGTTTAAGATGGGGTTTTTCAGTACGTTCTAGGAATATTAGATAGAAAAGAATACATAAATCTAACTTCAAAAGACTTAACTGTGTTGCATTCACTTTGCTAATTAGAATGAGTAGTGAACTAATCATTAGCTTCAAGAAAAATAAGAGAGAGTAACATACAGAGGATCGGAGAGAATAACATACAGAGGATTAATTTCACTGTGCTGCCTTTACTGTGTTGCCTGTAATGTCCAATGCATGATAGTAATAAGAAAAAGTAAGTGTTTAGATGACAACAACAATTCACATTTACTTATCAGAAAGCAATTTCATAATTGTAACATGAATACTCCAGATATTACTAACCTTAGTCATAGACATCTTAAGATATTTGTACAAAAACAGTCAGATTTAGCACTATATGGTCATCACAAAAATAATAAAGATCATGGTGTGTCATCATCAAACTCATCTTCGGATTCATATCAACTAATTATTTACTAATTAATGTAATGTATTATCATTCAATTTATCAGGAATGTATTAACCCATAATAGAGTTTCACATTTTGATAGATCAAGATAATAAAATAAATTACTTTGATCATACAATTTGTAACGACCTGTTTAGTCATTTTGAGCAGCAGATTTTATTTCTGGAAAAACTGGCTGAGTCGACGGATCCCACGACGGAACGTCATGGGCACGACGGACCGTCGTGGGGGTCTCGTTCCAAAACACTTAGAATTCTGAAATTTGGGTACTGAAATCGACTCTCTGAACTTCGTAACGGAATGGCAGGACGGACCGTCGTGGGCACGACGGACCGTCACACATCTTCCATAAAATTTACTCTCTGAACTTTGTGACGGACGTGCAGGACGGACCGTCACAGTTGTGACGGACCGTCACAGGCTGCGTGACCCTGACTGGGACGGATTTCTGTTAAATATTTTAAGGGGCGTTTTGGACTATTCCTGCTATAATTATAAATTTAGTGGGTTAATGTTAATAATTTAATTACTTGGGGGTTAAAAGAGAGAACCTTGAAACAAATAGTAGGGTATTTTATCATCTTTTATACTTAATTATATGCTAATTAGGGTAAAAGAAAGAGGGTTGGAATAAGAAAAAGAAAAAGAACAGAGAGAGAGGGAGAAACGATCGATTGAGAGAGAGGAAGAACGCAGCTTTGGGAAGATATCTTGTTGATCGCGATTCTTCGGTGGAGGTAGGTTATGGTTTATGCTATTCGTAGTAAACTCTTAATAGCGAATGATATGTGTTGGGTAGTATTATAAAGTCTTCTATATGCTTAATTGTGTGCATGCATGATGTGATTTTATATATAATTGTGATGAAATTAGCATGATGAGGCTATTGAATCTTGAACCCTAATTTTACTTTGTTATTGATGATGCCTTGGT
>NC_028642.1:32217866-32235473 GCF_001406875.1 Solanum pennellii
AAGTTATTTAATCGATTTTCATTAATGAGTTTTAAGTCTTCCGCATTATATTTTGTTATTTATGGTTGAAATGTTGGGGATTAGATTGGTTGGTTCGCTCACATAGTAGGATAAGTGTGGGTGCCAGTCGCGGCCCGTTTTGGGTCGTGACACAATTACATCAATATTAAGATTATAAATATATTTAATAATCTAGAGAAGTTGCTTACAAATATTCAAAATATAAATAAGCATCTCTACTTTATCCGTTCAATATATATATAAAAAAAAATATATCAGCACAAAAATTAGGAATGGAGCTATTTCTATAGTCAAGATCAAATTATATTTAAACTTCTATTACAATCATCAAGATGTTTGTATAACTTTATCTTTGATTTTGAACATAAATTTGTAATTTATAAGGATCGATAATTTTAATCTTTCTTGAATGAGCTAAATGATCATATACTAAATTATCTACCATATAAGTGAATGGCATACATATTAAAACAATGATATATTCAAACAAAACTTTATTAAATCAAGTAAACAAAATAAACATTCTTTACATAGGATGAAAATATAATAGTATACTTTAAACAACATGACTAGTAATACATTCAAACAATCTCTCACTTAGAATTATAACTATGCACTCACAACTCTACCGCACATTCCTTCACATGATTATAAACATTTTCGACGTTAAAACTCTTTGTAAATGGATACGCTAAATTATTTTTTGACTCCATTTTCAAAACTCTCACATAACCACCGCTGAGTCATATCCCAAATCAAGTAACGCTTCCTCTTAATATGTTTTGTTTTTCTTATGGCTTTGTGATTTTTTTTATTATTAACTAGGATCGAAAAGTGAAATCTAAAAAGAAGATGAAGATTTTGAAAAGGAGAACTTTTATGGAAAAGGACTCTTGAATGAGTTGATTATAAATGACTATTGTCATCTCTACGTATATTTGTGTAGGAATAACTTTAGATACTATTCTAAATACATCTATAAAATTAATCTAGATAACTTAATTTATTAACTATCTAAAAAATTCTAGAATTTCTAGATATATTTCAAAATACGTATCTAAGATGCTACAATGGGTAATTCCAGAGCTTCTCTGAAAACATAGGACTTTTTTGTAGTTCCTAGAAATTAACTTTAGTTTTTTCATAAAAAGTTCACCAAATAATTCACAAGATTATGTTATTTAGATTCATCAAAAATGTCATTAAATATTTGTCGGAACTTTTTAAAATGATGTATTTTTTAAAGAATTTAAAACGCTATGATTGTAATTTTAAAAATTTCAAGCAATATAACTTTTGCACGTAGAGTTCAAAGTCAATTGTGATAGATAAAACTTTTTTAATTTTACCTTTGACATATTATATCAACTAGTAATCAAATACTCCAACTTATTTTTACTGCTTCCTATGGACATATAACGTTATTGGGGCATATGAATTTTGAAAATATTCTAGATTAACGTGTTAAATCATATCATATATTATTATAAGTGTGAAGTTCCAAAACCCATAATTGAATTACTATTTTACCCCTATAATAGTTAATTATGTTTTAGATATTAGTTCGTATGATAGATATTATTAAATAACACTTACTGAAATTAATAACATAATAAAGACCTAATTTAATTCTTAAAGTGGAAATTTATCGTCCTTCATTCATAATTGATTTCTAGATAAAATTTTACTAGATAAAAAAATATACATGCATTGGAATAAATTATTTTAAAAATGTAGCAATAATGATTTAGCCTTTTAAGTTACCTACTTTTATTATGCTCTTTAAACCATTGTCATTTTTTTTTAACAAAACTCATATTAAGGTGTTAGGTTAAAGATATCAAAAGGTCACTTCTTGGATCACTTAATTTGTAACGTTTTTATCTTCTATTAGCAGATTCTCCATTTTCCTATATTATGTATTCTACTTTCTCATGTAATCATGTTATCTCTATTATTTTTTTATATGAGTTTTTTATGCTCAATGTTTTATTTATCTTTATTTTAACTCATCTATTTGTTGAATATTTCAGCTACTAAAGAATTTTGTTAATTTGACTTTTTTATGAAGGTACAGTTAAGAAATGACGCTAATATTTCATAGTGATGATGTAGTAAGTGAAGCAACACACATTGAATTGTTTCAAGTGATATCGATTTTCAGGTAATATATCATTGTTCCTTACATGCAATTAATTGCTTCTATGTAAGTTGATGTGGCCTTAATAAATTTTTTGTTTGATTTTTAAAAAAAAATCATTATATAGAAGTTGAGACGGAACACTTAATTGGATTCTCGAATAAAAAAAAAGAGTCTTTTACACAAGGACAAGAAGAAAGACTACTTACTCACTGCATTCATGAAAATCAATGGAATATCCTACAAGACAAAAAGTTTATGTGATTTTTGTCAAAGTGAATCCAACTCACTAACAAAAAAATTAAAGAAAGATTAAAAAAAATGACCATGAAGAGAATAAAAATGAAGATGAAGAAATTCAATGGTGTCTTATACGTTGATGAACCATTGTAACTTTATTCTTTAAATTTACGAGGAAATAAATTATTGACGAAATTTGTGAAATGTACATATATACCTTTGGGTCGGTAACAAATGTGATAATAGCTAATTCTTGATATATATATATATATATATATATATATATATATATATATATATTGTCTAAATTTATTTTTTGCAGTACAAACTTTGTATGAAGGATTTTAGGATAAACGTGCAACGCACGTTCTCGGAAACTAGTATTATTATAAGTGGGAAGCTCCAAAGTAGAAAAGTTGAATTACAATTTTACCCTTATGCTAAATTCAAATGTTATTAAATAAATAATTAATTAAATAGTAAATAGTAGAATTTCTATAATATTTTTATTTAATTGGTATACATGTGAGTAAATTAAATAGAACAAAAATTAAAAATAAGAGTTATCCCTTTGAATAGATACAAGTATGTGTTTCATCTTCCAAATTAATTTATATTTTTAATTAATATTTGTCTTTAATTTGTAATAATACTTGACCTTTCAACTTTGTAAGTGAATCTTCATATTTCAAAACTATTTTTTTCCCTATAAATACAAATCTTTCTATGAAAATTTTTTAATAGTATTTTCATAGAAAGATTTATACGTGATACAATTTTTGTGTGGAAGACTAGAGAAGCTTTAATCAAGTGAAGAAAATTTCAAGGTAAAAAGGATTTCTGTCAAGATTACAAGGCGTAATGTGATTATAGGGATGAATAACACTTCAATTACTAGAATATCGGAGTTTGATATATTTGTTTTTGTAATTTGTCGAGATTAGAACTATGATAAGACCCCTCCATTTATGTAGTTGAATGTCGCTTTCGTTAACTTGTCTTCCAAAACTTTTAACTTTTTTTTATGGTCAAAGGGTGAATGTTTATTACTATAGCTTTTTTTCAATTTGCATTACCAATAAAAATAGGGAAAGGAATGTCTTAAAAATAGGGAAAGGAATGTCTTCAATTTACGTTATCAATTTGCATTTTCATTGGTAGCCTTATGCTAAACTTGCTCCCATATTTGATTTTTTTTTATTTGTAATTTTATTTTAAGAATGTATTTGATTGAATGGTGTATTTTCGTATGAATTTTTTAATACTTAGTCATAATGATTTTCCATTACAGATTTAGTATATTTGAATTCTTTTATATATTTTATTCTTAGATTACAGTTTTGTTTACATAGTACATTTAAATTTTATAAATTGTTTAATAAATTAAATATTAATATTAAATAGTAAATCGTCATATTAGTATACATAACTTACCATCAACTTGTAAATGTATGTAACTCTCACTAATTATATTCATTACTCTCAAATCTCATCGATAATCTCAAATGGATTAATATTTATTTATGACAACTCTTTGTATTTCTCAATGCTATCCAATAATAAATAGTGACATTTCACACAATAATATATAAATTTAAACCAATTGAAAAAAAAATGAGAAAATATCTATGCTCTCTTTTCTCGTCTCTTTTTATTTATTTAGTTTAACATTTATGTTTCATGCTTGTTGTTATTGTACAACGTACTTGTTGTTATTGTACAACGTACTTTCTATTGTTGTGTTATTATTATTGATAATTTACTATGGCCTGTTGCTTTGTATACATTAACCTATCATGTTGTATTTTAATATCTTCATTGGAATATTGAATTTGTGTGATAGTTATTTATTTTTTTTACTTTATGCACTTTTAGTCACTTTATAATTAAAGATATAATATTTTTACTAGAAAGATATATGTAGTTTCTATCGAAACAATGATAAATTTGACGATACAAAATTCCTATGAAGTATCTTGGGATAAACGTGCAACGCACGTTCCTAAATCTAGTTAACATAATAAAAATAAATTAAAATATCTAAATACATATACTCAAAAGCTGAAGTATATACGAGATGAAATTTGAGTTTACTCAGAACACCAATCTGGCAAAGTGTGAAATAAAAGAAATAACATCAGTCCAGCTGGACAAATTCAGTTATTTTCAATCCTTTTATAGTATGAAAACAACAAAGAAATTGAACAAGACACGTGCCGCCAAATGGCAGAACCGACTAACTCTAATAATTTGATCATTTGTCAACTTTTTAGTTCACCTTCACTCACCAACCACCTTGTTCTCAACTTCTTTACTTCCCCACATACTTGAAACTTCAAAATTTGAAAATTTGTAGTCCATTAAATTGTCAAGTTGATTTTCTTGAAACATAATCCTATTTCCATATTTGCAACATATGGCTCTCTGTTTCATTTCCTCTGTTTTGGCTCTGCTGTTACTGTTTGTAGCAGAACTTCATGTCTGTGTAGTTTATGGCAGTGTTATTTTGGGTTCAAGATTGTTAGCTAAAGAGAACCAAGCATGGTTTTCTGACAATGGAACTTTTGCTTTTGGCTTCACTCCTGCAGTGGACTCTAATGATCAATATCAGTTGGCAATTTGGTTTGCACAAATACCAGGAGACAGAACACTTGTTTGGTCTCCTAATATGTAAGTGAAACTGTTTAAGTTGTCTGTGCGTAGTGGTGGAGTCTGAGTTTTCACTAAAGAGATTCAAAATATACAGAAATGAATAACACAGAGATTTAATATTTGCTATATATACCTAAAAAAAAAATTGACTTTGTATATGTAGTGTAATTTACCATCTAAGGCAGTTTGCATGAACCTCCCTTGTGTCCTCCTAGCTCCGCTCTTGCTTATAAGGTTTTGTTAGGTAGTAATATCTTTATTGATATAAGCTTTATATTTTCAGACACAGAACATAGATATATACGTGAAATTCTAGATCTGCATATATTAGTAGGAGGAAAAGTTGTATGATCAAACTGTAGCTTTCTTCATTAACTTTTCAAACACACGAAATCCGTTCCAGCTTTAGAGGTTGCTTTTTTCTTTCAAAGAACAAGATTTGAGATTTTATGGTGAAAGACAAGTTCTTGAAAATGTTCAGGAGGTAGATGTAAGTACGGAATTATAGATAAGAATTGTTAGGTCTGATTTTAGAGAAGGAACAAAGAAGAAAATATACCTCCACCTCTAGTTTTTAATAAAGATTTTGCAGGTAATATAACTTTTTGGCCATTTTGTGTCAATCCTCTAAATAGAAATTCCCCAGTCAGCAAAGATGCAATCTTGGAGTTTGACACCACAGGAAATCTCATATTGATGGATGGAGACACCACAGTGTGGGCATCAAACACCTCGGAAGCAGGCGTTGAGTTGGCTGTCATGTCTGAAAATGGAAACTTCATTCTCTACAGCACCAACCTAAGTACTATTGCATGGCAAAGCTTTTCACATCCATCTGATACTCTCTTGCCTGGTCAATCCTTAACAGTATTACTAGAATTAACATCTTCAAAATCACCTTCTCATGGTCGTTACTACACTTTAAAAATGTTGCAGCAGCCCACTTCACTAAGCCTTGCATTGACCTATAATGTCCCCAACTCCTACGATTCATCGCCTGAATTTTACAGCAATTTTTCTTATTGGTCAGGGCCTGAAATATCAAATGTGACTGGAGATGTTACTGCTGTATTGGATAAAGCAGGAAGCTTTGGTATAGTTTATGGCTCATCTTCAGATGGAGCAGTTTATGTATATAAAAATGATGGAGATAATGGAGGACTATCATCGGCTGTAAATCAAACGAATTCCAATGCTCCATCTATTCTTCGTCGATTAACCCTTGAGGTTTATGGAAATTTACGTTTGTATCGATGGGATAATGATGTGAATGGATCAAGGCAATGGGTTCCAGAGTGGGCAGCTGTGTCTAATCCATGTGATATTTCTGGAGTTTGTGGCAATGGGATATGTAATTTAGATAGAAGCAAAACAAATGCTTCTTGCACATGTTTGCCAGGGACTTCTACGGAGGGAAATGATGTTTCATGTTTGGGAAATTTTTCAGTGACAGGGAAATGTGGACCTCAGCATGAAAACTTGATGTCCAAGTTCAAGATTTCTACGGTTCAGAAAACAAATTACTATTTCTCAGAATCATCTGTCATAGGAAATTATAGTGATAAAGGGACTCTGTCCAAATGTGGTGATGCTTGCTTATCAAACTGTGATTGTGTTGCTTCTGTTTATGGACTTAGTGAGGAAAAGGCTTATTGTTGGTTACTCAGGAGCTTGGCATTTGGTGGATTTGAGGATCCTGTTTCGACTTTATTTGTGAAGGTTGAGGCCAATGCCACGGTATCTGGAAAACCTGGGAATTCATCAGATGAGTCGAAGACTAGGCACGATAAGGTTTTGGTACTTCCTATAGTCCTGAGTATGACTCTTCTCATTTTGCTTCTCTGTTGCTTATTGTATATCAATATCCATAGGAGAAGATCTATGAGAAGGGCACTTGAGGGCTCTTTGCTGTTGTCTGGAGCTCCAATTAGCTTCAGCTACCGCGACCTGCAATGTTGGACTAACAATTTTTCCGAGTTACTTGGAACAGGTAAATATATGGAATTTTTATTACTTTTATGCTTCTAACCTCTCGACTATAGAAACCCTAGCACAGAAAACTGGTCTGTTTCAAATAAGGTAAGAATATGATCAGTAACATTGCTGCTTTGACAGGTGGATTTGGAAGTGTGTATAAAGGAAGTTTAAAGGATGCAAAATTGATTGCAGTAAAGAAACTTGATAAAGTTTCACCTCATGGGGAGAAGGAATTTATAACAGAGGTCAAAACCATTGGCTCTATGCATCATCTGAACTTGGTTCGTCTATGCGGATACTGTTCTGAGGGAACCCAACGGTAAGTTTAACTTTTCTTCACTGTAATTTGTGATGTATAGATTGGGAAGTATGTATAATTGTAGAATCACAGTCAAGGACTAGCACAACTTTCACTAAAATTTTCACTCTTTGGCAGGCTACTAGTTTATGAGTACATGAAAAATGGTTCATTAGACAAGTGGATATTTCATTCATTAAGTACAAGAAATAGACTACTGGATTGGGCGTCACGTTTCCGCATAGCAGTTGGCACTGCACAAGGGATAGCCTATTTTCATGAGCAATGTAGGAACAGAATAATACATTGTGACATCAAACCAGAAAACATACTTCTGGATGAGAATTTCTGCCCTAAAGTATCTGATTTTGGACTAGCTAAGTTAATGGGAAGAGAGCACTCTCATGTTGTCACAATGATCCGAGGAACGAGAGGTTATTTAGCCCCCGAGTGGGTCAGCAATCGACCTATCACTGTAAAAGCTGATGTTTACAGCTATGGCATGCTTCTTCTAGAGATTATTGGTGGTCGGAGAAATCTTGATATGACTTGTGATGCAGATGACTTCTTTTATCCTGGATGGGCTTACAAGGTACACATGGAATCCTCTACTTATATTCATAGTGTTCCCTCCTTTCTGGTACATGTTCTCTTCACTATTTTTCTTTTCTTTTATTTCAGGAGATGACAAGTGGAACACCCGTAAAAGTTGTAGATAGGCGACTTGGAGGAGCAGTAGAAGAAAAAGAGGTAACGAGAGCACTGATGGTTGCCTTCTGGTGTATTCAGGATGAAGTGTCAAACAGGCCTTCCATGGGAGAAGTGGTGAAGATGTTGGAAGGATCAGTTGACATGAATATGCCACCAATGCCACAGACAGTTTTGGAGTTGATAGAGGAAGGCTTAGATCAAGTATACAAGGCAATGAAGAGGGAACTCAATCAGTACAGTTCCTTCTCCATTGCTACTCATCCATCATCTTATGCTACATGCAGTCACTCCAGTATGTCACCTAGATAGTTGAAGATGAAATCGAACACAGTTTTCCCTAGGATTAAGCAATCATATCATCATTGATTATTCATTCCCTGTCTCCCAAAAGAAGTCCCAGAAAAAGAAGGGAACACGACCACTTTTGTATCATGTGTTGCTACAACACCATACACATTGCAAGAACTCACTGTCTTGCTTTATTGTTTAATTTCACTCAATTCTCTAGTCTCTCAGATATCTCCACCATTTCCTCTGTATAGATCCTTTCTATCTCTTTTTCGGTTTCTTTTATACTACTAATGTAAACAACCGTAATCAGATCATATCAGACTTCCAAACCATCCAACAACAGCTAGTAAGTAGTGATTATATTTAACCAGAGGGTTAGAGCCTGCTGGGAGTTGCCTTTGTTATAGAGAACACATTACTCACGTTAGAACCCTGTTGGGAGTTGCCTTTGTTAGAGAACGCTTTACTCCCAATATAGGACTTCCCAACTGAAATTACCAGCTGAATCCTAATCAAATTTAGGAGCAAATTTGAAGTTGTTTCACAGTTGAAGATTTTATAGTGTATTACTGAGGATTAGCAAAATGAGTGTTTAGTGAGCAATGTAAAAGAAAGGATTAGAGGTGATTTTTGTGTGTTTAACAGCAACTAAATTGAAGATTGGAAGGTGTAAAGAATTTCATTCATAATACAGGAAGATTGTACATTTATGACCCTGAAAAAAGACTTTGCTAGCATGCCTAAATAAAACCTGTTAAAATCAAGAAAATTGGTAGGCTAAAGCTTCTAAGCTGCAGTTGGTTAGCTCACTGCATACTGAACCTTCGTGGTGTTAACAGCCTACAGCAAGTTATGCACTAACATTTAGAGAAAGATCCGATTTCTTTCACCTAGCCAGTGGAATAGTTGAGGTACACAATCTTGCCAGATTCCTAATCTTGATCTACATCAAAATAAACCACCATTGAGTTCAATGCTTCCCCTCAATGGACTGATTGAGGTAGCAATTAGGCAACAGATGTGAAGTTTGATGCACCTCAGAATGTATTGCGGATCTGCACTTTGCTTCAATGTGATTGCGGTGAGTGATAACGAGACCAGTACTCCTTCACGAGCTTCCCAAAGAGTGAACCTTCATTCTTCATCAGATTCATAGGTTTATCATACTCCTCTAGTTTTCCTGTATTATAGCAACCAAAAGCAAGTCATGAGGATAACATTTTGAGATTAACATATTCTCTGAACTATTAAGTGAGTATTCAAAAGTAAACAGATAGATCCTACCGTCACTAATGGCCAGAACCATTGTACAATCCATTACTGTTGGTATTCTATGGGCAACTGTAATTACAGTACAGTTAGCAAATTCCGTCCTGATAGTTTTCTGCAATATCATATCGGTGGCATTGTCAATTGATGCTGTCGCTTCATCAAGCACCAATATCTTGCTTTTCCTCAAAAGAGCACGCCCCAAACAGAACAGCTGTCGCTGCCCCATGCTCCAGTTTGACCCGTCTTCTACAACTGAAATGAGTATATGGTCAATAACAACCCACTGGTATAAAACAACCTGACATGTTCAAAAGATTACCCAAGGAATCAAGCCCTTTATCTTTTTCCTTAACTGCCTCTTGTAGCTGACATTTCCCAAGAACCTTTGACAATGAAGATAAAAATGATAATAAATAATTAGAAAAAAGCTATGCTATTTATCAACTGATGCTAAAAAACAGTGGCCAAGTACACTACCTCCCAAATTTCCTGGTCAGTATGCTGACATAGGGGATCTAAATTGCATCTCACTGTTCCATTGAAAAGAGTAGGATCCTGAGGTATTACCCCGAAACGGGACCTCAAATCATGAAGACCAATTTTACAAATGTCTACTCCATCAACCACAATCCTTCCACCTGCAGGCTCCACTAGTCGGAATAGTGCACTAATGAGTGTACTCTTCCCACTGGCAGTTCGTCCAACAATACCAACTTTATGACCTCCTTCAAATGTACAGTTGATCCCCCTAAGAACAAGTCTGGAATCCTTCCAATATCTTATCTACTTTGAGGCATGCTCATTAGTATGTTTAACATCCCAAAAGATTGAAAATTAGGGCAGATGATGAAGTTACCTGCAAATCATGAATTTCAACTTTACCCCTCGAAGGCCAATTGACTGGGGGACGGTTCTCTTTTAAAATTTCAGGAGCTTCACTTGGTATATGCATATACTGGTTAAGTCTTTCCACAGAAATGATATAGTTCACCAAAGTGCATTGATATTGAATGGAAGAAACAAGGGTTATGTTTAGGGAAAGACCATAAGATAAAGCCATCCCAATAAATCCTGCAATAATATTAACAGGTATTAAGGAAGTAAATTGTGTATCACATAATGATCAAAGGTAAACAAAAAACAGAAATATGAGATATTCTTTCCGATTCCAAGCATATAATTAGTTGATTAACGTGCCAGAGCTGAAAGTCCCAGGAGGAAGTAAAACCATGCAAAGTGCTGCGGAAGCAAGAACAATTGCACTAATAGTTTCCAGACGTTGAATCAGCCACTCATTTGCTGCAAAATTGTGGAAGAAAGGACTGGCATTTATATCAATTAGTTCAAACGTTTTCACGAAAAATCTCTCTTCCTCCTTGAATGCCCTTATAGTCACAGCTCCAGCAATGGCTTCAGCAAGATGGTTGGCCACAAATGATTTGGTAGTTCCATTGATCCGCATCAACTCTTTGGCAGATGCAAAGTAGTATCTCTGTGGAAAAAATTAGGAACCAAAAAAATACTAATTCATGATTTATCAGTTTGTCAGCTGGAAACACAGAATCAAACTTCCTTATTCCCCTAATATAACTAGTACCTGTAAGAGAATGGCCACATAAACCACAGGGATGGAGACAAACAAAACTTGCCAAGTAACAACACCTAGTACTGTAAAATTAGAATAAAAGTTTGTGGTAGATGCAACCGCAAAAATCAAGTAGAATGGGACGTCAAGATCAACTATACTCAAATCTGATGAGACCTGCAATAATGGGACGAGAAATGAAAATGTAGGAAAAATGTTTAGCTACATGAAAATACTTAATAAATATCATTTTTCTCTCAATTGCCACGTTCGAGATAATTACCCTGCTTAGTATCCTTCCCAAAGGTGTGGAATCATAAAATGACATAGGTGCACGGAAGAGAGAATTTAGTAGCTGTGAGAACAAGGACTTTGAAGATTGCAAACCCAAAAGAACAGTTGATAGAGATCTAGAGAGCAAAAATAGTGTGGATACAAATCCAATTAGCAAGTAAACTGAAATCAGTCTCAAAGTGCTAACTTCAGGATTTTCAACATTTGCAGCCATCCAGGAGTTCTGTAATATCTGACTGGCCACAAACGCAAGTTGCGAAACAACAGCTATGGCAAAGAACAAGTATCCTTTATTTTGATTCAAATACTGAACATAAGACTTAAATCCAGTGTCTCCAACTTCCCTCTCCTCTTGCTTGATCAACTGATCTCCTCCAGAGGTTTTTGGTTGTTCACCACTATCTTTATTTTTAATTTCTCTTGAACAAGTATCACTTCTTGGTGAATAAAAAGCCTCCGAAACCCTTTCTGAACCAGCAGTCTCTTTGTGTGCATTAACCAAGTTTTGAAATTCTTTGCTCGAGGCCAATAACTGATCATATGAAGCTGAGCGTAAAATTTCTCCATCTGACATTAACTGCAAACCGAAGTAGATATATATATGCAACAATTTCATGTGAACATATAAAAAGATTTGGTTTTCTATTGAATACAAGCATGATGATTTCACACATAATTTCAAAAGATCAATTCAACCAGAGGAGACACACTATAATAACAGAGAGACGAGAGAGGAAGTGAGAAAAGTCAAATTGGAGAGAGAACTGCATGGATAAAACTCACCAGAACCAAATCGAATGCAGGAAGAAAATCAACTTGATGAGTCACAAGTAAGATAGTCTTCCCGGAAAGAGCTCCCATGATGTATTCCTGCATAGGATCAATTGAGCTTGCAAATGGAAAGAAACGACAAGAATCACATCACTAAAGAAATGCTCACGTTGAAGAGGCTTGTCGAGGTATGGGCATCTACAGCACTAAAGGGATCATCCAAGAGATATATATCCGCATCATGATACAAAGCACGAGCAAGTTGAATTCTCTGCTTTTGTCCACCACTAAGATTGACTCCTCTTTCTCCTATTTCTGTGAGATCACCATAAGGTAGTATCTCGAGATCTTTTAACAGTGAACACTTCTCCAAGGTTTGCTGGTATCTCTGGCTATCCAATGGAGAACCGAACAATATATTCTCTTGTATTGTCCCTGTCTGAATCCATGCTGATTGAGAGACGTAGGCAGTTGTTCCATATACTTGAACCTGCAGATAACAGATAATATTGAGGATCAGTCATAGATACTGATTTTTTCTTGAACTTTGGTAAAACCGATATCATCATTATGCTAAACTTTAATCCTGCTTCTTATTACCTAACCCACTAGGAAAGAAGGAACCAACCATTACAACTTACTGTTCCTTGTATACTTGGAACCTCTCCCAGAATTGCTGATAGAAGAGATGACTTTCCTGAGCCCACTTCCCCACATATAGCAACCTTCTCACCTGGTTTAACCTCCAGATTAATGTTTCTGAGTGTTGGTCGCGATGGGTTCTCTTCCCATGAAAGATTAGCAGATTTGATGAGTACAGTATGATCTGTGCTTCTGATGTGTTCTTGTCTCATTTCCAGCTCAGATGCCTCAAGGAACTTGACAATCCTCTCAAAGGAGACCTTTGCTTGAATTACCACACCAATAACGTCCGGAGCTGTTCTAACAGGCTCCTGAACCAGGCGTAAAGTTGCTACAAAGGTAAAAACGTTGCTCGCATTTAGTGGAATACCAAGGAAATAACAAGTCCCAAAAGTAGCAGCAGAAACCAAAACAGGAGATGACCAGAAAAGGAAGCTATTATATGATCTACGCAACTGAACAGCTGATAACCACTTTTCTTCTACTTGCCTCAAAATTTGGATAACATTTTTGAAATGGGCTTCCCATGCATATAATCTTAGAACCTTCATACTAACAAGAGCCTCAGAAATAGCTTTTAGCCTATCATCTTGTGCAACCATTAACTTGGTCTGGAACTTATGCTGTAACATTGCAAGGGGAGTATTGCAAAGCACAGTGAGTATAATCACTACCAAGGATGCAATAGTTGCTACACCAACAACGTGAAAGAGAATTATAAGTACAAGGCAGAGCTGGACAGATGTTGTCCAGGTTTGATGCAGCCAAAAAGGAAACTCTCCAATACGATAAGCATCCACTGTAACATAGTTCATAATCTCACCACTGGAATGCATCAGCTTGGAGGCATTAGATAATCTAATTTGCTTCCTATAAATAGCAGCTGTAAGTAAAGACCTCACTTTAAGACCAATTAGTCTGCACCTGAAATACCACTGTCTTTGTGCTAAGGATTCCAAGCTCTTTGAAATGAAAAGCAGAATGGCCAAGAAAAGCCCCTCATTTCTGAAACTTGCATTTCCTTCAGCAACCTGAATAAAGGCATTAAGAAGCAAAGGGCCTGCTGACACAGTGACTACTTTCAGCAGTGCGAAGAATCCTGAAACAATAATTTCTATACGGTGACTTATGAAAATTGTCTTCAAAACTGATGGCTGGGAAGTGGGATCAACTTGTTTCTGTTTGTTCAATAGCTCCTCAAATATTAAGTAACACGATTCTGCACAATCGGACTCACGCAATCTAGGTATGTCCTCATCTTGAAGAGTTTTTTTCTTCCCCTTCTTCATCAGCGGATTCAACCACCAAAATGATATTTTACTCAAGATTCCAGCCTTAGCAAATGGAGTGACGGAACTAACTGAATTACTTTTACTAATTCCATTTAAGGGAGCATAAAGGTCATTTCCAATGGGATCTTCCTCCTTTAGCTCTTTATAGGTGCATAACAACAATAAACATGCTCCTAAAGAAGATAATATATCTAAAGCTATATTCAATGATGCCCTTTTGACAAGAATGGCAGCAAAAAGAGAGAAACCGCAAGAAACCCCAGCAAAGATAAAAGCAAAAATTGACAAAATCTTCAGGGGGGTTCTTGAGAAATATTTTCCTCGAAGACTTGTGGTACAACTTACTAATAACCATGTCGTTCCGTGAAACATGATTAATAACCACCAGTGTAGATGTAATGAACTGTGGGTTTTCATAACCTTATCTTCTAAAATCCAAATGCCAAATGCCAAATATGACAATCCTAGGAAGCCATTAAAAATGGCAGAAATCAACTGCAAACGCGAAAACCCCTGAAAACGAGCTGGAATATTGGTAGTTCTTAAGGATGTCTTCGAAAACAGATTGTATAAGAAGATGAGCAGAAGTATAACATCACAACAAATTATCAACACATGATTGATACATGATGAAGGATCTGTCATCGACCCAAAATCAGTATAGCAGAACTTCCCATTATCGTCCGAACAACCAGGTGCCCCACAAAACACAGTCCAGATATCCTTCATTTCTTTGTCCAATTCTTTCTCCCTGCAAATTTCACTTTCATTTGTATAGACTCAAGTGAAAAGGCAATTTACTCATGATGCCAAGTATGTTTACCAATATCAATCATATATACTAAAGAAGAGATATTCTAGAATAACACAATAACAACATACCAAATGTGATCCCACAAGTAAGGTCTGGGGCTGGTACTGTGTAACTGTGTATGCAGATCTAAGATCTTACCCCTACCTTGGGAGGTACAGAGGTTTTTTATAAACCCTCTGCTCTAGGACAAGCATGCGAAGCAGTCAGGAAAAAAATGAACAGAAGTAAAGAAGCCCTGAAAAAATTTTAGACATAGCACGACAAAGCATTCTGAATGAGAAAAAAGAACAATAACTGCAACGTAATAATACATAAATCAAAGAACAAGAAACCCCAAGAGTAATACTACGACTATTGGCCTGCGACCTTAACATAAGGTGACTGACCAGCAACACTTGGTTATAACATCCACTGATGGTGTATAAATTATTTAGATAAGTTAAATCGGTGTTTAATTAGTTTAAGGACTTATACATGAATGTATTCACACGTCACAAGGTACTCGGGATCCAGGGAGTGTCTTTGCCAAAAAATAAAACTAACTACACAGGTAAAGAAAAAAAAAAAAAATATATATATATATATACTTTTTCGTGTTTTTTTTGTATAGTTTGACTCTTGAAAATCCCGATTCCTCACTATCGATATATATAAAATGGAAATTCAACTGGGAAGAGTAAATTAAAATCCAATTAACAACCAAGAAACAACATAAATAACAGATACAACACTCTGGAGCATTAGACAAAAAAAAAATGAACAAATTCAAAGGCAATTAATTACAACTTGGAGGTAGGAAATAAAATGTTTAATCCATGGACATGCAAGTGTTCTTAATTAATTAAACAGGATACCGTGCAACAACGTAATTGCAGAGTCAAAGAAAAGGATTAACCAGAGGAAGACAAAAACAAGTTATTGGAGTCCCCGAGATACTGTCAAAACAAAAACAATCTATCTACTCCTTATCAAGTAAGGCAAATAACTTGTTATTCGTAATTTTATTGCGTTTTGATGATTGACAAAATGTTGTGCAAATAGTAGAATAACTTGTATGATTTTCTTGGGATATTGTGAAGGTGATATTTGGTTAATTAGCGGTTAGCAGCGAACAAGCATTGCTAATGTCCCGGACGAATATTCTCTTTTCTGTTATTTGTCTTTACGTCTTCCTATTTTCCCCATTCTAGTTCATCATAAACACCAAAATCGGATCTGGGATTTTCTGTTTAACCTACACCTTTTAAACTATATACACATTTTTCATAGAATTAAAATATAAAGTAATTTAAGGACCCGACTCTATGGGAAAAGAATCATCAAACAGAGAAAAAAAACTCATCAATATACATATCAATCCAATGAGTAAACAATCAACGATCAAATAAACGAATAGAGTAATTCTACTGAAAAAGGGAATCTCATATCTTGTAGTACAGCAAGTCAAATTTGAAATGGGGAAAAGACCATTTGCGATCCCGAATTTTGTTTTGAACCTCTCTCCCATGTACCAAACACTCTGAATCTTTCTTGTTTCTTCTTCTTGAATGCAACAATCTATGGAAAAACCCTCTTTCATGATCTGCCCCTCTTTGTCTCATAATACAAGCGGCGAGGGACCTAATACCCTTCAAGAGAGAAGCCATTCTATGATGAACCCAACAAGTAACAGTACCAGTATTACTTGCTGAAAGCGGAGAGAGTTTTTCTGTTAAGCAAACAGAGCAAACTCCTGAAGACTGTCGATGCTTTGGATGTTTCTTGCAGAAAATCATTGAGTAATTTGCCTTTGATTTGCCAATGTGTATCTGTTTTCTAGAAGCATTTTTCACTGATCTCAATCTGTAGTTCGCCATGTTTTTTTTTCAATTTCTTAGAGAAGAAGATACTATAAAATACTTACTAGTAGTAGAAAAACCAGTAGAACTTCTCTCCGAATATAAAGGAAAAAGAAAAAACTCGTGGGATTTGAAAAGTCCGTGTACAGCTGGAAACTATAATGTACTTCGCATTTCGGGTCGGTGACTCTACCTATTAAAACATTGTAGCCCAAGAAAATTTGAGCTCCCAAAAAAAAAAGAAGTATTTAGTACTCCTATTAATTGTGAAGCAGAGGGATTAAAAGTTTTGAATTTTTAAGAAAAGTTTTTAGGTAAAATTGTGAATAAGTAACTAGGAAAAGAGAGAGAGTACTACTTAATGATATATTCATTTATAATACGGATCTAAAATATCTTTAAAATATTGAAAATGGTACAAAATTATCATTCATCCACCTATTGGCTTCAAAATGTCATTTTCATCCACCTATTGGCTCCAAAATACCCTTGTCATCCACCTGTGGGTTCAAAATTGTAACGACCTGTTTAGTCGATTCGAGCAGCAAGATTATTTTGATAGAAACTGGCTGAGTCGACGGAACAGTCGACGTACCGTCATGGTCACGACGGACCGTCGTGGGTCATCGTTCCAAAACACTTAAACTCTGAAAATCTGGGTACTGGGATCAACTCTCTGAACTTCACGACGGAACTGCAGTACGGACCGTCGTAGCCACGACGGACCGTCAAAGACCTTTTACTGAAATTGAGTCTCTGAACTTTGTGA
>NC_028642.1:32238380-32238989 GCF_001406875.1 Solanum pennellii
TTTCACTAAGTTCTTAAAGTTAAAACCTCCAGTATTTAAGGGTGCTGAATCTGAAGATGCCTATGATTTTATGGTTGATTGTCATGTGTTGCTGCATAAGATGGACATAGTAGAACGATTCGGGGTAGAGTTTGTGACCTACCAGTTTCAGGGGGATGCCAAAAGGTGGTGGCGGTCGCATGTTGAGTGTCAACCAGCACAGGCACCACCTATGAATTGGGCATCATTCTCTAGCTTATTCATGGAGAAGTATATACCCCGAACTTTGAGGGATAGGAGGAGAGATGAATTCCTGAGCCTAGAGCAAGGAAGGATGTCTGTTGCTGCTTATGAGGCTAAATTTCGTGCACTATCTAGGTATGCCACTCAGCTTTGTTTCAGTCCACAAGAGCGGATTCGCCGTTTTGTGAAGGGATTGAGGTCAGATTTGCGGATTCCAGCCTTACAGGTAGCTGCTGTAGCAAAATCCTTTCAGGAAGTGTTTGATTTTGTGATAGAAGTAGAGGGGGTGAAGCCAGACGACTTCACCATGGTGTCTACATCCAAAAAGTTCCGTAAGGGAGGTGATTTTAGAGGTTCTTACTCCAGAGGGCAGAGTTCAGGAGGTTA
>NC_028642.1:32247686-32254202 GCF_001406875.1 Solanum pennellii
TATATATATATATATATATATATTTGATTTTTTAATAGGAGATATTATGTCATTTTAGAGACGAGACTAGTATGATTGACAAGGCGGAAAAGAAGATAGAGGATGTCACAGCTGGAATAATTTAATTTTTATGGTGTTATTTTAACTTTTAACCTTAACTTTTGATCTAATATTCATTTATTTACATTTTCCACATTAAAATTATTTTTAACGTGAAATGTCACGTGACAAAACTTTTAAACAAAAGAGAGTGTAAGACATACATCATGAGAAATTAGTTGAGGTGTTTATCACTAACACTCTGTTTGGATCATTGTTTCACAATGTATTGTACTCTATTGTACTGTATTGTATGGTAGATAGAATAGTTGGCTAGATTTATTTGTAATTGTTCACTAACATTTTTATTGTTTGGTCTGACTGTATCGTATTATATTGTTATTCATAAATTTACTAAAATATCCTTAATTATTCTAGGTTAGGAGGTTTGACTAGAATTAAATAATATAAGGTAAAACCTAAAATAATATTATGAAATATTATGTAAAGATATAATTGAAAAAAGAAATTAAGTAACAATGAAAACACACCAAATTGATTGTTCTATAAAATAGGGGGTTTCATTGTTACGTAACAACGGAATATAACAATACAATATAATACATTTTAAGTAACATCCAAAACAAACATTGTAAGTATAGTAACGATACAATATAATACAATGGGTAACAATGGTCTAAACAGAGTGTAACTATTAGATAATAGTTCATATGGAAAATTCACTCTCAATTGTTTAGGTGTGGAACTCAAAAATTGTAATAGGTGACATGACTCTCAAGGTGATCAGATGAGTATTGGATAAGTTTTTCAATTTCGAAAAGTTTGACTAAAGTCAACCGGTCGGACAATGGGTTCAAATGGAATTCTGATAGTTTCGCTAGAAATTTGAAGTTGATTTCGGTCAAAATGACCTTAGATTGATATTTTAATGATTCCAATACGTTCGAAATGTAATTTTTAGTACAATTACTTATTGAGTTTGTCTTTGTTGGATTTCAAAATGATTTTTAAGGGTAGATTCTGCAGTAGGTTTGTTTCGAAATTTTTGGTTGGCGTACCAATATCAAATTTACACCATGGATATTGTCTCATATAGATGAATGTGTCATGATAGAGGTAATTTTTTCTTCATGGCTAGAAACAAAGAGAAAATGGTCAAATAATTCTTCAATCTATTAACAAATTTTTAACTATACACGTATTCTTTACGAGAATTCTATTACCTTTTTAAACTACTTTAAAATATAATAAATAAGCCTTTAAGGGGTTGTTTGGTAGGAAGTATTAGGAGACATAGTCCAAGTATTATGTATGGTATTATTTAATACTATGTTTGGTAAAAAATTTGGGTCTATGTATCATCAATCTAGGGATTAGTTATGCACCCTACATGGTATTAGAGGGTGTATAACTAATACCTTCCATTTGGTGGTATTAGCTCTAATACCATGAGACTATTCTACGTAAATACAAAAATACCCCTCAAATCCTTTTAATATTTTATTTATTTTTTTGATTTTATATTTTATATTTTATATTTTATATTTATACTAATAAAGTTATTTAAATAAATTAGCTTACAAATTTTATTATTTAGATATAATTTTTTATTTCTAAAATATGAGTTACTTAATCTATTTATTATTAATATAAAATATTATAATCCGACTAATATGTTAATATTGATGTATGAATTTAAGAACAATTCATAAGTAAAATATTGCCTCTTAATGAAAGTTCATTAAACATTACACAAGTAGTCTAAAACAAGAGTGTGTGTGTATATATATAGACACACACATCTCGAGTATACAAATAGTTTAATTTATTTTTCTATATTTATTTTATATTTTTATTTTATTTTATGATAAAGAGTTTTTTAAAATTTATTGATACAAAACAAAGTTCAATAAATTTCTCTATAATCATTATAGTTGTGTGACTTTTTGAGTTATTAACTCTAATTTATTAAAATGACAATTATTTACTCGCAAATAATTTAAGTGAGAAAATAGTGAACATGACAATAAAAATTTTTTTCTCCTAACTAGTTAAAAATGTTATAAAAAAAATAACATTCTCCGTTAATTATCTACTTTGACTCAATTACATGAAATACAAAATCTCATAATAACTCTAGGGTATAATTGAATAATTTTTTTTAAAAGACTTTTAAACCACACACAAAATTAGATAAGAAACAATGAACCAAACACTTGATAAAAATAATTCCTGCATTACTAATCCATGTGCATTGCTAATCCCTGCATTGCTAATCCCTGCATTATTCATTTTTGTACCAAACGACCCCTAAGTGTTGAGTTGGTATAGAGAGTGTAGTATTTTTTTAATTCCCATTTTTTTTCTAATTTCTTTTTTATTTCTCTTTCTTTCTTCTTATTTGTCTATATAACTATACATTTTTCACCACTATCATTATTGAAGTTTTTTCAATTGATGTTTGGTATAAAATTATCAATAACTAATGCATTTTATGAATAAACATTTTTTCAATAGACTTATTTAGTATTCTAACAAGTTAAATTTATAAATATATTTTTTAAAAACATACTCATTAATTCATTTTTTTAAAAGTCATGGTCAAGAATAACAAAAACAAAGTGAAGTAATTGTATATTTAAAAAGTATTTTCGAACTTAGTAAAAGGAACTAAAAAAAAACATTTTTTCTACATTTTAAAGAAGCATCCTACATGTTCTCCTGAAATCCATGAAGAATCAAAATTAAAAACTCAAATTATAAATTAATCATGAAATTTTAGAGGGAGAACGAATAAAAAATGGGGAAGAAAGAAAGATTTCTCAAATTGGTGTTACAAATTGGTCTCAAATTGATCTTATCATCCGCGATGATTTTAAGTTGTCGGTGAAATCTTTCGGGATGATCTGATCTCGAATATTCGTGATCCAAATAATGTGTATTTAAAATTATCTAAGGAAGAAAATCTAACGAAATGTAAAAAAAAAATTGAAAAAATTATTGAATTAGTTGGATAAAAAATTTGATTAGAACTGCTAGCATCAAGGCTCTAGAGATTCAGAGTAGATGAAAGTATGACTTGAGTTTTCATTTTTATAAATTATTAGAGATATAGAAATTTATTGAGGAAAAAGTGGTGTTTATTATAGTTAGGGTTGAAGAAATGATTGGAGAAGAAAGTAAGAGGAAAGAGGAGAACGTCTTTTTTTTAAAAAAAAATTATTAAATGGTGAAATACATGTGTCAAGTGTGTGTATTTAACCACAAGACACATTCTTGGTATGACATTTTAGGGAGGAAATAATTTTATTAAATAATTCAAGGGTAATAAGACCCTCATAAAGTACAAGTGTGTAGTTAAGAATTTGATGATAGATTGTGGGATCATTTGATCATTTTCTTTAAAAACATGTGCGTATTATATAATTATACATGTTGATATCCTTTGAATGGGTGCAATGTCAAGGTGACTCAATTAAAAAATGGTATCAATTTTTAAAAGTATTTTAAAAGTGAAAAAAGGTTAAAGAAGTCGCCACCTAATTTTTTTTAAAAAAACTAGGAAACTAATTAACAAATTAACTTACAAGAAAGTCTACGAAACCAATTGATTCTGGGTAAGGGGTTCAAGTTATTTCGAAGGGAAAAGGTTAGGCCTTCGAAATCCACAAATATGGTTCCTCACTAAGTTCATTTTTATCAAATTGAGGAAGAGCCAACAATAATATACAAGTAATATAAACATGCAATATACAAGTAGCAAGTAAAATAATAACGTAATAAATGTCCTAAGGTTTGCCTAACGCCTATATGTACATATTAATGAATAAAAAGAAATAATTCGAACTCTTCGAATAGCTTTAATGGAAGCACCTTCGAGGTACCTGTAAAGATACTTAGTAAAAGTGTTAATAATAAATAAATATTATTAAAAATGAATAAACAAAATAATAACTTAAAAATAAAAATCCGTCTTATGAACATGGGAGGCTTTGAAAATCGACAGTAATTTCTTCATCGACTATTTTAACATATAAAGAATATAAACATAAACTAAAATTCCGTCTTTTAACATTGAGGAGGCCTTCAAAATCGACAAAGATTTATCCAAATTTATGTAAATTTGCTCTAATTAGCTAATAATATCTACTAATAATAACATTTTAAAAAGTGCAAATATCATCACAAGCTCACATCCACAGTGAAATAATTACATAATAAAATAAAATAAAAAGGAACAACATTGAACCAATAACATAACTAAAAACAATAGTTATAACAGAATAACATTAAATTTTGTTTATCATTAGGATGATAGATGAAACGAAAAAATAGTTTAAAATAATTTGAGCAATACAACTTAACCAGAAATGAATAAATAAGAATTATCTAATCAAACGCAACCAAACATAAAGAAAAAAAAATCAACTAACTACAAAAGGAGTAAATAAGCATCACTGAAGAAAATAAAAGAACAAGAAAAATAACCCAAATCATTTTAAAAATTAACACTCAACAACATATAACAAAATTAGCGAGACATTAACATAATTTACCAAGAAAAATTAAAATATTCATAATAAACACTATAATATAAGAATGTCACGATATGAGAACTAAATAAACCAAACACAATCAAAATAAGATAAAGAACCAATGAATATAATTGCTAAAAATAAATAATAGCTTGAGCCAAAAAAAAAAGAAGAAGAAAAAATTGAAAATCTACAAACACTACTAGAAAATAAATATTGAGAGAAACTAAATCAGCAATATAGTAAAGTAATACAGTTCGGCACCGGAGATAGAATATCCACCCAGTTGCCTTTTTATGATGATTTGTTATTGTTGTTGTTCGCTGGAGTCAAAAGCTCGCTGGAGGTCTGGGAGTCGGGTTCCATTTCGCCATAACCTGCAAAATAAACGAAAAATAAAAGGGGAAAAGGGGGAGGGTGGCGCTGGAGAAGAAGACCATAAATGGTTTTCGTTCGGAAGCTGTTTGGTGGTCGAAAATTGTAGAGGATTGAGGATGATTTGGTGGTGTGGGTTTGGAGTAAGGTTTGTTCGTCGGAGCGATTGGAGCTTGGAACTGGTGATTCAGGGTCGTATTTCGACGTCGGTGGAGCTTGAAGCCCGCTGGAAAAAAAGAGAAAGATGACGGGGGTTTTAGTCGGGTAGTCTGGAGAGTTTTTCACCGCAAAAGGTAAGGAATGAAGGTGGTTGTGAGGAGGTCCAAGAACTGCTGGTCTGGTGGTCATTTGCTGAAATGGGTCTGGTAGGTCTGGTGGTGAAGATCTGGTGGTTTTGAGGAAGAAGTAAGGCTTGTTTAGCGGTGGTTTGATTCTTCACCGGAAAAGAAAGCAAAATATACAAAATTGGATTTGGGGTGTTTTTGGGTGGTGGTGGATTGCCGAATTCCGGTGAAACTTCGGCTACTTATCGGAATATAATAAATAATAAACGTATAAAAAAAATCTCTAACTTACACTCCTAAATATTTCATCCACCACCACTTAAATCTAGTGAGTTAAATATTCTATTTATAGGAAATTTTTAAAAATGGATCTAAGTTATCGGTTAGAGATTGTGACCCAAAAATTGTTGATTGATAAAATGTATGTGTATGCAAATTATATTCAAATTTAAATAAATTTCTAGACTGTATAAAATATAAAAATGAAGATTAATAATATAACAGAGAAAAATAAATATAAAAAAATGTAATAAATATAACAATAACATGTAGAAATGTAGTTTAATAGAATAATGATTTTATAAAAAATTCAACTGTGACAAGATAATATAAACAAAACAAATCGATAAAATTCTAATATTTTGAGAAAAAAAGGATAATTATCAATAAAATGCGTTAAAATGACAAAACATGTATTTTGAACTATTAAAAAAATAAAATACTCAAAAAATATTAATTTTAAAACTATCAGACCAAAATTTGGTGTCAACAATATATCAATATCAATGTTACTACTATTTTATTTTGTGTAACAACCCGTGTAGTCGGTTAGAACTAGAGCAACGACTACGCCAACACCAGCACCGGCGGGATAGGGTGCGTCTGAGCCAGCCACTGGGGCTGTAGCTCGAGGAGGAGTAGTGGCAAGAGGCCGTGGTAGAGGTCGCGGGAGGACGTCCTCTAGAGGAAGAGGACAAGCACCCGGCCCATCTAGTACTAGGGCGGTGACTCCTCCACCGACTGAAGAAGTAGTAAGAGAGGGTGAGGAAGGGGAAAGTGAGCAAGTGCAGAATGAGGAATTACCACCCCAACCTACCCCACAAAATGATAAATCAGGTTCTTGCTTATCTTAGCGGGTTATCTGATCAAGGCCACACACCTCCAGTGTTTTCTGCACCAACACCTCGAGTTCCGGAAGTACAACAGGCAACTGCTGCGGCTCCCCGCATGGATGCTCCATTGGAAATAGGCACGTTTCCTCG
>NC_028642.1:32256532-32257343 GCF_001406875.1 Solanum pennellii
TAGAGACATTCTATGAGGGGAGGTGTAGATCTCTAGTTTTTGATACTATTGAGATGAGACAATGGGTATTAATATTTTGGAATAATCATTGAGATAACTATCCTTTCTTGCCTTGCCTTCCTTTGATCGTTCGAGGACGAACGATGGGTAATTGGTATCTATTGTAACAACCCGTGTAGTCGGTTTGGGCACTAGAAATTTTTATCTTAGAAAATACTTTCTGATAAATTTAAGTGGGTGTTTTGGACTATTCATAATTATAATTATGAAATTAGTGGTGTAGTTTTACTAATTTATTTAGTTAATGGTTAAGAAATAATATTATAATTAATAGTGGGTCACTTTTATCACTATTATAATTATATGAGTATAATAATTAGGGTAACAAATAATCTGTAGACGAAAAGAAAAGAGGAAAAAAGAAGAACAGTGAGAAAGACGGCTTACCTGTGCAGCTACATTAAAGATTAAGCGTGGATTCGTTTAGCGGTAAGTTTCTTTATGAATTCGTAACATGCAGATTGGTGGAAAGAATATATTAGTTCTTGTAAAACTATAAATGTTCAGGTGTATGCTAAATTGCTACGAGATAGGTTTAAGTACAAATTGTTGATTGAAAAAGTTAGGCAGCCATTAATCATTAATGTGTAAACAAATTGGAATGATATTGAATTGAAAGAGCATGAACCCAATTCTCCTAGTTATTGTTAATTAATGGTAGGAATAATTATGGCATGAAATTTGGCCAAGAATTAGAAGTTAATGATTAGAATATGTAGTGTAGGAAATTATTATTTTAAAGGATTGGAGC
>NC_028642.1:32257851-32258894 GCF_001406875.1 Solanum pennellii
AGCAAACGTGCCATCGTCTTCAACTCAACCGCAACTCTAGCCAGTCTTCATCAAGCCAGATTTCAGGGTGAGCTATTGCTTCTAGCTTGGACTGGATCTTCCTCTTCATGTCTTGATGCCTTGAGATTCCGGCATGGACTAGCTTTTTACTTATTTTAGCTTCTTAGATACTCTTAGATTAGTAATTTGAGGATAGATGTTCTTGTGGTGATGACTTCCAGGTTTTGGGAATAAATAGTATTGAGTTTTTATAAGTTATTTAATCGATTTTCATTAATGAGTTAAAGTCTTCCGCATTATATTTTGTTAATTATGGTTGAAATGTTGGGGTTTAGATTGGTTGGTTCGCTCACATAGTAGGTTAAGTGTGGGTGCCAATCGCGGCCCGTTTTGGGTCGTGACATTTTGTATTTGAGATTGAGTGTTACTTAGACACTTTACTAGAAATACGGTCGATTGAAATAATTGAAAGTAACAAGTAATAATTAAATCTTGGGTGTTATCGTGAACAAAGTTCAATTTGAACTTTCAATTCTTTAGTAGCGCTATGATAATTTTTGAGGACATAATTAAGTAATTAAAGTGTGATTGCTTTTTCTAACAATTTAAGTTTTAAGATTAAATGATCGCACACTTCAATATGGTTCAGAGCAGAAAAATGTAGTATAATTTTTCCTATTTTTTAGAAAATTTCTATATTTTTTCATCAATTTTGTACTTAATAATGTCACAACATGATTTTCACTTTGATAAAGATTATATATATATTCTTCAAAAATTCATCATAGAGAAGTTCCCATTAATTTCGTACAAGTTTATCAAAATAAAGAAGGAAACTTAATTATCTTGGAAGATTTATCAAAAGAGATAGTCATATTAGCATAAAAATTTGAATGATTTCCAAATATTTTGAAGATTCATTAATATATTGTTTTGATTTGAATTAATATAATTTTATTCTTTTTTATTTTATTTGATCAGGTATGTAAAAAAAATTTCTCTCACTCCATATATATATATATATATATATATATATATATATA
>NC_028642.1:32260538-32266021 GCF_001406875.1 Solanum pennellii
TCGCTAATTTTAAAAAATACATCTTAACTATGCGAGCGTCCTAGTACCCACTAAACAATCGTGAACTGTTATTATCACATCAAATTTTTTTCACCTTACATTGAGAGTGTGTAACAACCTAAAATAACTAATATAATTTTATTGTTACAAGTATTTTATTATAAAATATAGTTTCTTATTATTATAACTTTTTTTTACTACTATTAATTTTACCCTCTTCAATTTTAAAATTTTATCTAAATATTTTCTTACATTTCGAACAATTTGATAAACTCATTAGATTTCAAGACGATTAGGATGTATCATATAATTTTTTATTCAATTTCGATCAATTGTTCTTTAAATTTTTGAGGAATTCATTGATTCTTTTAAAATTATCATTTCTAATTTTGAAGTTATATGAAAAAGATTCATTGATAATACCTTCAAAATTTTAAATTTTCTTAAAAATTAGTTTTGTTATCAATAATTCAATAAAATCTAGAAATTAATATGATTTTTTAAAATAAAAAAATCACTGAAATTAAGAATTTGATTGGAAAAAAAGAAGAAAAATAAAAGAAAAAAAAGGGGAGAGAGATTCAACTTGACGTGAGGGGTGGGGTGACGGTTGGAGTGAAGAAAAAAGAAAGAAAATGGAGGAATGAACCAACTTGAAAGTAGGGGTGGAAGATAAAGTAAAATTAAAGATAAAATCAAAATCAAAATAAATCAAAATTGAGAGAGAGAGACTTAAAATGATTTTATATATATTTTTAATTAAATTAACACCGTGTAATGATTATATAATAATATATGTTCATAATTGTTTAGTGAGGTAATAGAACTGTTGCAAAGTTAATGTGTCTTTTTGAAAAAACTTCAATAGTGACTTTGGTCGTAAAGGACGAAGCTAAGGGAGGTTGACATTCCCAAGTCAATCTTTCTCACACCGCATGAGGTCCACCCTAAGTATATATTTGAATTTCTTTTCACTAAAAGCTATTGTGGAGTTCTGTTGCTTTGGAGCCCTTATCCTTTGATATTTATTAGTTTGTGTCAATTTTGTAGTAATTGATGGTATAAAAAATTCTATGAGAATAAAGAAAAGTTATGTGAGGCCAATTTCAATTTCACCTGGATTATATTTCAATGTTGGTTATAATCTGATGTTTAACACCACATGTGTAATTGCTTTGTTTCACAATCCTTACTTAGGTAAGTAATAGAATAATGACTAAAACCTTTGCATTTTTCATTGTTCATTGTCTATCTTGAATGAAAAATTGTTATTGATTCGTCAAATTGTAAGTATGAGATATGAACTTGTGAAATTTTAATCGCGTAAAATACAAGACCATTTTCTTCTAGCCACTTTAGGTACCCCATTCACAAGCGTAGAAGCAATACTTATCAAAATTTAATGATTTTAAAGTATTGAGGCTGGATTACTAGCTCTATTTGATAAAATCAGTGCACAACCTAGATTCTTAAATGATCACAACGTTCGGTTTAGAAAAGTTAGTGTGGGCAAGTTTTTTATCCCTAAATTCAAAATAACTTTTGAATTTGAAGCTTCCAACATTCTAAAAGGGACCTGGCCTCCGTTACAAATGATCTCTGAGATGGTTGATCCACTTTACCTGATAGTTTATCTGTTTCAAAAGTTCTTCACAAGTCCTACATTGAAGTAAATGAAGAAGACAAGGAAGTTGTGGTTGTTATGGTTACTCTAATAATGCACATGTCTTTGTTTATTGAGAAGGAAATCGACTTTATGTTGATCATCCATTCTTGTTCCTTATAAAAGATGAATCTACTGGTGTCGTTTTGTTGCTTGGGAGTGTAATGAATTCTCTAGATGGTTAGCCTACTTAAGTAGTGAAAAAGAGTGAAGTGGTGAAAACACCGACTAGAGTAATAATTCATGTCAAGTTTATTTTACGTTTGAGTTTCAAAAGAACGAAGACAACGTGAATCATTGAATCCACATTATCACAGAAAAAATTATACTAGCTTGTCGAGATATGATATTTGCAGAGAATGGTAGATGTATCATATATTTGAACAAAATTGAGAGGCATTGTATATCTAAATTAAAATCTCCAGGAAGATTTTAATCTACCAAATCCTGATTTATTAGATTCCATCTTTTTAGTTGTTGTGTGTGAGATTTTTAGCTTTCAGATTGATGTTGATTTCTCACTTCTACGTTATTAGCTCATGGTAAACATATGTGGGAAGACAAGGGTGGTCTTCTTTTGCCAACTTCCCCTTATTTAGTTGTATTAGTTAGTTTTTGCATATTATGTTATTCATTAATTTTACTACTACTCCTTCGTTCATCTTGCTATTTTGTAGTTGTTATTTTTCTTTTTATTTAAGTGAATATGCTGATTTTTGTTGTTGAAATATGAATTCAAAAATAGTAACAGATTCTGAACTGGTTAATAGAAATGATTTTCTTATTTTTCTCTTATCCTTTTCAATAACCATACATGGCCTAGCTTGACATGCACTCAAAATGCTTCTTCATGATTGTGGCTTTCAAAATTGCTACCTCTTCAAGAACAAGAGGATGGTCATGAAACTCTATCTGATCATTTGAGATAAAGAGTGGTAAGAAAAAGATGCATCTCATATATATGGAAAAATAAACAAGTACCCCAAACCTCTATCAGAAATTTTAGAGACAATACTTTTACTATACTAAGGTGTTAACACACGTTGGGCCTAGAAGATAGAGCTACGTAGGTCGAAAAGGGTAAGAAATTATTTATAAAATAAGTTCGGGAGGTTGTTGACATCCTTTGAATTGAAGCAACGTCATAGTGACTCAATTAAAAAAATAGTTAAAAAAAAACCTAAAAGGATAAAAAGGGTAAAGGAGTCGCCACCTAATTTTTAAAGAAAACTAGGTGTTTACATCCCCACTCTATCAAGTAGGGCGAAACATCGCAGGGACTCAAAGAATAATTAATTGATTGAATTTCAAAAGAATTAACTTATTTTAAAGGAGCCGCCACTTAATTTTAGGAAAAAACTAGGAAACCGATAAGTGATCTACGAAACTGAAAAATTCTAGGTAAGGGGTTCAAGTTATTCCGAAGAGAAGGTGTTAGGCTCCCTTCGAAATCCACAATTGTGGGTCCCGACTAAATTTATTTTTTTTCAAATTGAGAAGCAAATAAAAAATAATATACAAGTCTAACTAACATGTAATACAAACAAATAATAAAATAAAATAATAATGTAAGTATCGGCCCAATGTTTGCCTAACGTCAAAATTATATATATAATGATGAATATAAAATACATTCAAATTCCATTGAAATAACTTCGATGAGAAGCAATTCAGGGGTACCTGTAAACACACTTAGTAAAAGAGTTAGTGGTAAATTAATTATGAATAAAAATGAATAACTTACGAATAACTTTAAAATAAAAATCCGTCTTAAACATGGAAGGCCTTAGAAATCGACGGTAATTTCTTCATCGGCCATTTTAACAATTTTAACAAACAAGTTATATGAACTTAAACTAAAAAATATCCGTCTTTAATATTGGGGAGGCCTCTTAAACCGACGGAAAGTTTTTTCATTGGCCTTTTTTAACAAATAAAATATATAATTTAAATTAAATTTCCGTCTTTTAATGGGAAGACCTCCAAAATCGACGGAGTAATTTTGTCATTGGTCATATTTAACAAGTATATAATATAAACTTAACTAAATTTTCCGTCTTTTAAAATGTGGAGGCCTCCAAAATCGACGGAGAAATTTTCTCATTAGCCATTTTTAACAAATAACATTAACTAGCACTAACTATAAAGTAACATATGATATAACAATAGTATCCAAAATAGTAATATAAACAAGAAAATGAAAATAACAATAGTAACACAACTCACTAAAAAATCTTTGAGAAATGCATGAAGGTCAATTTTAATAATCAAGACTAGTCACATATGGAAGAAACGAGGATTAACATATAAAGTGAATCAAATCTAACATCCTTCAAACTTAGTCAAGATACCCACAAAAATAAAAGGAAAATTTAGCTAACTAATCAAAAAAAACCAACTTATTTAGTGATAATATCCATAATTTAATAATATTAGTAAACATGTCAAAAATGTAATTGTTTTAAAAATAAATTATTATTCTGATATTATAATATTTTCTCTCTCATTATTGACACCCTTTTTTTCTCTCTCATAGATTACACATTTTCCTATATTTATGTAATTGGATAGATATTAATATCATTTTAATTTTTCTCTCTCTTTTCTTAAGCTTATCAATTTCCCCCTCTTACCTTCTTCCTAATCAAATCCCCAGATTTTTCTCTCTTTTCTTACTCTTCTTTTCAATTTCTCTCTCTAACATTCTTCCAAATCAATTCCACAAATTTTCGAGTCAATATATTAATATTTTCTATTATTCTCATTTAATTTTGTTGCAAGATTTGATTTAAAGATTAACATTGATTGGGGTATTATGTTTTTCATATTCCTTATTTATTTACTTACTGATTTTAGTGTTTCCTTTTAATTTTTTTGTTGTTGTTGTTCTTAAAACATTTTTAGGGGTTGAAACTGCATAATTCTCTTTTCAATGGACGTTTTCCAGAGAGTTACTAGATGTATTGGACAAAATAATCAAAGTTCTTCCAATTTCCCATCATTTAATTTTTTTCAGTCAAGAATTAAACAACAATGTAGGTTCCGCTTCTAAATCTAAGGAGGATATACGATGGGAAAAAATGCCTGAATCCATCGATGTGCAAAATCCCACACATATTCATAACCATGAAGTTGAAGAAGACCAATTTGTTGGAGAAGAGTTTTTTTTTGCATGTTCTGTGTCTTGCATGTTTAGTTTAATTTGTTTAGTAATTTTTAAGATTAAAAAAAATTCATGTTACAATGCGTTTGGAAGTGTATATGGAATTTTTATTATGTTATAGTTAGTATTTATTTTTGTATTTCATATATTTATTGTATTTTGTAATCTGTGTTTTTTTTTTTGTGTTAGTTATGTCAATGTAACATATTATATGAGTTTGATTGTGTATATTTCATAGTTTTAATGTTTTTTGTATTCATAGATTTGGAAGTGTATATTGAATTTTGTTGCTGTTTTAGTCAGTATGTATTTGTCACGACCCAAAATCGAGCCGCGACTGGCACCCACACTTACCCTCCTATGTGAGCGAACCTGTAACGACCTGTTTAGTCGTTTTGAGCTGCAGATTTTATTTCTGGAAAAACTGGCTGAGACGACGGAACCCACGACGGACCGTCATGGGCACGACGGACCGTCGAGGGAGTCTCGTTCCAAAACACTTAGACTTCTGAAATTTGGGTACTGAAATCGACTCTCTGAACTTGGCGACGGACCTGCAGGACGAACCGTCGTGGGCACGACGGACCGTCGCAGGTGTCTCGTTCCAGAACACTTAGACTTCTGAAATTTGGGTACTGAAATCGACTCTCTGAACTT
>NC_028642.1:32279163-32281779 GCF_001406875.1 Solanum pennellii
GACGGTCCGTCCTGCCATTCCGTTACGAAGTTCAGAGAGTCGATTTCAGTACCCAAATTTCAGAATTCTAAGTGTTTTGGAACGAGACTCCCTCGACGGTCCGTCGTGCCCATGACGGTCCGTCGTGGGTTCCGTCGTCTCAGCCAGTTTTTCCAGAAATAAAATCTGCAGCTCTAAACGACTAAACAGGTCGTTACAGTATTTTTGTATTTCATTGTTTTATGGTATTTTGTATCCATAGATTTGGAATTGTATTTCATATATTTGTTTTATTTTGTATTATGTTTTTTTTTTGTGATAGTTATGTCAATGTACCACAGTTGGTATTTATTTTGGTATTTCATAGTTTTATTGTTTTTTGTATTCATAAATTTGGAAGTATATATTGAATTTTGATACTGTTTTAGTCAGTATGTATTTTTACAATTAATAGTTGTATTCATTCAAAAATTATGTTGCATTGTTTCTGAATTTGACATTTTGTATTTATTCTAAAAGTATGTCAACTAGTTATGTATTTTATTTAAGAATGAGTACACCAAATATTCAATTATTTTTTTTCAATTTTATATTTCATTCAATTTTTCATCATACTAATTTTTTGTATTTTATATATTATTATATAAAATTCTAAATAAAAACTAGAATAAATAGAAATACAAATAAAATACATATTTGAAATGAATACATACAAGATTTTTGAAGAAAAAAATAACTATATAGGGAAAAAATATATGAATACGAATATATTTCTTAAATGACTATATAGATACATTCGGCATACCTATTGGAATGAATACAAACTAATAAAAAACTATAATAAATATAAATAGAATATATTGTGGAATGAATATAATTTTAAAAAGGTAAAAATTCTGGAGAAAAAAAAAGAACAAAGTTTAAATTTTATTTGAAAATGTAACTGATGAGAAAATTAAGTGATCCTTACCTTTTTTTGAAATATTCTCTCCCTTGATTTTCTCTCTTTTGTTATTAAATAATTATATTCTTTAAATAAAAACAAACAATAAAAACATAAATAAGATATATAACAATAACAAACTAAAATTTGAAATTTTACTAAATATTGAAAGTGTTGCTAATGAGCCCTCTTAAATGTTTAAATATTGACATTTTGAAAAATAAGTTAAGCGAAAACAATCCAAAATAACTTATGAATAACAATAATAATGAAAAAATAATAAACCCAAAAATAACAAAATCATAAAAAAGAAAAGAACCCAATAATTGAAAAAAATAAATAAAAGTAAAACACGATACTTGAAAAATTACAATAGTCATTAAAATCTTACCCAAACACAAAATAATAGAATAATAATAAGGAAAACAAACCAACAATCAGTGAACCTAACAATGCAATATGATAAAGATTTCTCTGAACCCATTTTACAGTGAGATATAGAAGAGCAAATAAAAACAAAAATCAACCACAAAATATTTTATATAATTTTATGGTGCTGGAAACATTATAAAAAGAAGAATCACTAAGTAAAGTTTGAACAAATTTATACAAAAACAACATACCTATATATAATAACAAATTAAGAACATAATAAGACTAGCAAACCCCCAAAAAATCAACAACAATAATAACTCCATCCGAAAGGAACATCAAATACTTTACAACCAAAGAAAATAAACTTAAAGGTGAAAGAACGATTTATGGATTACTGGAGGACATTGAGTCTGATGATTTTTTCGGAATAGGCATCGTAGTGTTGTGGCTTGATGAATCTGGTTGTTTTATTGTTGGTGCGTCACCATTGTTATGCTGACGACATTTGTTCGCCGACGATAGAGATCACGAACTCAGGTTCGTCTGGGTACCTGTAAAACAAATAAAAATCAAAATAAAGGATAAAAGGAAAGAGGATTGGTCGCTATTCTTGGTAGCTGACTAGAAATTGAAAATATGAGGTCGGAATTTGTATCTAGGAGCTCGAAACTTGTAACGACCTGTTTAGTCGATTCGAGCAATAAGATTATTTTGATAAAAACTGACTGGGTCGACGGACCACGCGACGGACCGTCATGGTCACGACGGCCCGTGATGGATTCCGTCGTCCCATACTTGTAAATTTTCTTCTGCTACTTTTCTCATTACCCTCGACGACAAGTAGGACGAACCGTCATAGGCACGACGGACCGTCGAGGGGCTTCGTTCCAAAACTTTTAAACTCTGAAAATCTGGGTACTGAGATCGACTCTCTGAACTTCGCGACGGAACTGCAGGACGGACCGTTGTAGGTACGACGGACCGTCACAAACTTCTTTACTGAATTAGACTCTCTGAACTTTGTGACGGACCTGCAGGACGGACCGTCATAGACACGACGGACCGTCACAGGTTGCGTAACCTAACTGGGTCGGATTTCTGCTAAAAGTTTTAAAGGGGTGTTTTGGACTATTCATGACAAACTTTATGAAATTAGTGGGGTAAGTTTAATAATTTATTTACTTGGAGGGTTAAAGGAGATAACCTTGGAATAACTAATGGGTTACTTTTATCATAATGAATTATATGATAATTAGGGTAAAAGAAAAGAATCTAGAGAAGAAAAAGAAAAAGACAGAGAGGGAGAACGAACGAGCGAG
>NC_028642.1:32282348-32290280 GCF_001406875.1 Solanum pennellii
CTTGTACTGACCCCTACTTTTATGTTCTTCTTGTTGTTTTGTGGAGTGCAGCAAGTGCACCAGTGACTTCGACTCGTCCGCAACTCTAGCCAGTCTTCAGCACGTCAGATTTCAGGGTGAGCTATTGTTCCTAGCTCGGACTGGATTCTCTCATTCACGTCTTGATGTCCTTGAAGCTCGGACATGGACTATCGTTTTACTTATTTTAGTTTTTTAAATACTCTTAGACTTAGTAATTTGAGGATAGATGTTCTTGATGTGATGACTTCCAGATTTTGGGGATGATAAGCATTGTATTTTTAGAAGTTTACTTAATTGATTTCGTTAATGAGTTTTGGATCTTCCGCATTTTATTTACTATTCCAAATTTATATACTGGTAAACGTTGGGGTTTAGATTGTTGGTTCACTCACCTAGTAAGATAAGTGTGGGTGCCACTCGCGGCTCGTTTTGGGTCGTGACAAAACTCGTGAAGCAGACAGGTCGGCGTCAAGTTTCGCTGGAGAAATAGAAGGAAAAAAAACAAAAGGGGTTTTGGACTTCGTTCTATAGTTTTTGTAGGTGGAATCTCGTGGGTTTGTTTGTGGTGGTTTGGGCATATGTCTTTGGTGGTTGTTTTGGTTCTGAAAAAGAGAAGAAGGAGAAGATATGGGTTTTAGATTTTGTGGCTGTTTGGTTATGATTTGGTGATGTTTTGGCCCTGTTTTAGCTACTGTTTGGTGCTATTTCAGCTGCTGCTCGGTGGTTTTTTGGGTGATTTTTTCGGTGGATTGTGGTGGCTTTGGAAAGGGAGGAAATGGGGTCGTTTGGTGGTTTTGAATGGGTGGTTGCAGGTGGTCGTTTGGATGGCTTGGAGGGTCTGGTTAGTTGTGTTTCCGCGAGGTTTCACCGACAAAAATGAAGAAAAAGGATATGAGTTTGTTTCGTTTGCTGTTGGTGTTAGCTTTGTGTGTGTTTATTAATTGGAGAAGATGGAACAGTGAAAGTGAGGGAGAAAAATTTTGGTGGCTGCTCCAAAAGGAACTTATTCCATTTGAAAATTTGCGCTAACCGTAATTTTTTTTCACCCCTCCAATTTTTGACCTAATAAAATTCTAAATAAATAAATTTTTTTTAAATGTCCATATTTTAACATTTAATAGGACTAAATGTCAATACTTTCAATATTCACTAAAAGTTTCAAAATTTTAGTTTATTATGTATTATTTAAATTTTTATTATTTGTTTTAATTGAAAAAATACAAATATTAAATAACAAAAAAGAGAAATTTAAGGGAGATAAATTTTTAAAAAAGGAACAATTGCTTGCAAGTCTCATTAGTTACAAAAATTCAAAACTAAATAGTCATAGCTGATCCCATAGTTGATGCATTCTTTCTTTATCTATTTTCAAGATTCAATTGAAAATACTTAACCTATAATCAATTTATTTTGATTAATAAATTATTTTTTTCTGATAAAGAGTTGAACGAAACAGGAGAAAAATAATAATTGACAAACAACTTTGGATAAGGATTTTCTACTAGGAGCACAACCAAGTTGGTTAAACTTTTTCTTTGATGATAAGAAAAAACAGCAGCCGCTACCTTTTGGTGCGCACAGGATAAAACTCCGCTCCTATGCAATAGCGTACAAACCAAATACGAGAGATAACCTGCAATAGGCAAACTTTTTCTAATTGATTATAATTATGATATGAAATTTTGTAAATACTTGTAAATCGTATTTGTTTTCATTGTAAATTGAATATACCATGAACAACATATGAATAATTAGTTTTAGTGGATTTGTTGAATTTTTTTAGAAATTGAATACGAAGATAAAAAATATATCTTTGGAAGACATGATTTTTTCATTGATTATTTGTTTTAGTATATTGAATTAAATTGTATCCCTAACAGAATATCAATTGGAGCAATTACAATTTTTACGACAATACTACTGTAATTTCATTTTTAGTGTTTTAATTTTTTTTTCTGTTTATTTAACTACTTGTATCCCTTATCGAAAAGGATATGATCAATGTAGTGTATTTTGTAAGTGTTTAAGCTGAATACAATTTTGATATTTGTTTAGAATACATATATGTTGGCAGACTTCATTACAATATGAAAAAATAACTTTGTTCAAAACATGATGCAAGAAATATTAAAAATACATACATTTTAGATTTGGATACAAAATACTGTTAACATCTCTAATTCTGTATTTGTTAATGACTTGACATTTTAACTTAGATATAAAATACTATTAACATCTCTAATTCTGTATTTGTTAATGATTAATATTTGTTTAACATACATATATGTTGGCAGACTTCATTAGAATTTGAAAAAACAGTTTGTTCAAAACATGATGCAAGAAATATTATAAATACGTACATTTTAGACTTGGATACAAAATACTGTTAACATCTCTAATTTTGTATTTGTTTAATGACTTGACATTTTAACTTGGATACAAAATACTGTTAACATCTCTAATTTTGTATTTCTTAATGACTTGACTTTTAACTTGGATACAAAATACTGTTAACATCTCTAATTCTGTATTTTAATGATTTCGATAGTTTTTTTTAAAATTTGAATACAAAGAAAATATGAGGATTATTAATTGAATTAAGAAATAATTAAATAATAGTCAATGAATACAATAAATACAGTTAGTATATATCCTTACTTCGACTTAGAAAATAATATATTCTCAAAAAAAAAACTGAAAATACAAAATACATATACTGAATTAACAAAAATATTCTCAAATACAAACGTGGACAGCATCCATAGACATTTGCAAATCTATATTATATCAAAACACATACTAAATAATTTTTTAATACACATACAAAAGAAGATCAAACTGAATACTAACCTAATATTATTGAAAATATGATTCATTTAACAACTTCAATTTAACATTCAAAATATTAAACATGCAAAAATAATTAAATACCTCGTCATTAACTGTTTGGTGTTTATTGTCCTTTTCAAGTTTTCCACGAGTAGATGAAAATTCTCCATTTCCGTTCTGAATTTGAGGAAGGTTATACACGCCGATTGGTTCCGGCAATTGTTGTGATCATCTCTCTTCCCTCATTTTAGCAGCGGATCCTACGTCATCCGCTATTTCTTGAATAATACATAGATTTGAGGATGAAAAATCGCTAGAAATTTGTGATTAAGTTGGATAACTCTAGTAATTAGATACAACTATAAAAGATTATTTTAGAGGTTATTAAATCTTAATCAACATTTAAACTACAAAGAATTATTCTGACAGATTTTTTAAAAACTCATAAAACAAATCTAAAATAGGATAAGGATAAATACTTAATCAAAAGGATGATTATGAATTCAAATTCTGAAAGAAAAAAAATTACGGAAGAGAAATAGGCTAAGATTAGTGAGAGAAATAAATTATGAATATTGGAGTAGAATACTAATAGGTAACTATAAGAGAGAGATAAATTTTTTTTTTATTAACATATGTGAGTAATTGGGAACGTATAATCAAAGGAAAGAGAGATAAAATAGGAAGTAAATTAATATACACAATCTTTTTTTGAAATAATGACATTTTTGACATTTTTACTAATATTTTTAAAGTATGGAGGTTTTTACTAATTATATTATATATTTTTTTTGACTAATTTACTAAAATTTCCAATAAAAAATTGTTAGACAATGAGCCTAGTCATGGGCTCAAGATTGAGCCCAAAATCATTGTTCAACTTTTGTATGCAAAACTCATCTGTATTAAATAATTTTTTAGACTGTGCAAAAAATATAAAATAAATATTAACAAATGTAACGAATAAAATGAATATTAAGAAAAATGTAATAGACGTAACTAATGACATGTAAAAAATGTAATTTTAAATTTAACAAATAAAAATTTCAAAATTTGATAAATAAGGTTAGTTACGATAAATTTTTAAAATTATATAAAAAAAACATTTTGAACTATCAAATACATAAAGCTTAAAATTTATAAATTCTTAAAATGTTAGGCCAATATTGAGTGTCAACACTAGGAAATCAATTGTCACGACCCAAAACGAGTCGTGAGTGGCACCCACACTTAACCTACTAGGTGAGCGAACCAACAAATCTAAACCCCAACATTTACCAATAGTTCAACTATAATTAACAAAAATAATGCGGAAGACCCAAAACTTATTAATGTAACCAAGTAAATAAGCTTCTAAAGTTTAACACTTATTATCCCCAAAATCTGGATGTCATCACATCAAGAACATCTATCCTCAAATTACCAAGTCTAAGAGTATTTAAGAAACCATAATAAGTAAAAAGATGGTCCATGTCTGAAATTCAAAGACATCAAGACGTGAAGGAGAGAATCCAGCACGAGCTAGGAATAATAGCTCACCCCGAACTCTGATGTGCTGAAGACTGGCTAGAGCTGAGGGCGAGTCGAAGTCGATGGTACACTTGCTGCACTCCACAAAATAACAAAGAAGAAAATACAAGTAGGGGTCAGTACAAGGAACACGTACTGAGTAGGTATCATCGGCCAACTCAAAATAGAAACCAATATATATTGAATAATAATATAAAATCAACTACAATACTTAACAGGTGGCAAGCAACAAACACATGAACCATTGACAACAACACCATAATAGGTACACCATCAATCACAACATCAAGCACACCTATGAGGACTCATGCCTCCACACCATACTCATTTGGGAAATAGGTTCTTTGAGTTTGAGTATATTAAGTTAATTCGAGATTCCCTTCCTTTAATGTTATCGTGTCGGAACGTGACACTCCGATCCCATATACCGTGTCGGAACGTGACACTCCGATCCCATAATACCGTGTCGGAACGTGACACTCCGATCCAATTATCTCATTATTTATTTCATCAAGCCTTCTTTATTCAAGGCGTCATTTTAATAGAGAGGGTTCAAGATTAGAAATTCAACACTCTCATAATTTTAGGCCAACCACAAACCACACAATCAAAAAATACAACCACACAATCAAGTACATAGGAGACTTTACAATATCACTCAATACATATCAATCGTTATTTAGAGTTTATCTATCACATAGAAATAAACCATAACCTACCTCCACCGAAGAACCGAAATCAAGCAAGCTACCTCTCCAATGCCTTTGCCTTCCTCAGTGCCTATGAACCTTTTCAATCTGAAGTCTAAGTCGCTTGCTTTCTTCTTTCGTTCACGCTCTCTCTTTCGTTCCCCTCTTCTGCTCTTTTTTATTCTACAGATTCTTTTTACCCTAATTATCATATAATCAATTATAAAAAAATGATAAAAGTAACCCACTATTTATTTCACTATTATCTTCTTTAACCACCAACTAAATAAATTATTAAAATTACCCCACTAATTCATAATTATAATTATGAATAGTCCAAAACACCCATTTAAAATTTAGCAGAAGTCCGACCAAGTGTGGGGTTACGCAGCTTGTGACGGTCCGTCGTATCTATGACGGTCTGTCCTGCAGGTCCGTCATGAAGTTCAGAGAAGTAATCCCAGTACCCAGATTCCAAGAGTTGAAGTGTTTTGGAACGAAGACGCTCGACGGACCGTTGTGCCTATGACGGTTCGTCATACTTTCCGTCGAGGGTAGTGAAGAGAGCAGCAGAAGAAATTGCACAAGTATGGGACGACGAAGTCCATGACGGTCCGTCGTGACCATGACGATCCGTCGCGTGGTCCGTCGACCAAGTAAGTATTTATCAAAAATAATTCTACTGCTCAAACCGACTAAATGGGTTGTTACAATAGATACCAATTTACCCATCGTTCGTCGTCGAACGATCACAGGAAGAAAAGGGGAGGGCGAGAAAGAGTACCTGAATTTGTAAAAAGATGTGGATATTTTTCTTTCATATAGACCTCACTCTCCCATGTGGACTCTTCAACTGGACGATCCTTCCACTGAACCTTGATAGATGCAATCTCCTTTGATCTCAACTTGCGGACCTCCCTATCTAGAATAGCAACAGGCTCTTCCTCATAAGACAGATTCTCATCAAGAAGACTTGAATCCCAACGAATAATATAATTTCCATCACCATGGTATTTTTTCAGCATAGACACGTGAAATACCGGGTGCACTCCTGACAACCCTGGAGGCAATGCCAATTCATAGGCCACATCCCCCACGCGCTTCAGAACTTCAAATGGACCAATATACCTCGGACTAAGCTTACCTCGCTTACCAAACCGCATCACACCTTTCATGGGTGAAACCTGCAGCAAGACTTGTTCACCCTCCATAAAATCCAAGTCCTTAACCTTTCGATCTGCATATTCTTTCTGCCTACTCTGAGCTGCTAGAAGCTTCTCCTGAATGAATTTTACTTTATCTAACAATTCCCTCAAAAGATCGGTACCCCAAGGTCTCACCTCAAATGCATCAAACCAACCAATGGGAGACCTACATCTCCTCCCATACAGTGCCTCAAATGGGGCCATATCAATACTTGAGTGATAGCTATTATTATATGAAAACTCTTCTAAGGGTAAGAATTTATCCCAATGACCACCAAATTCTATCACATATGCACGAAACATATCTTCCAACACCTGAATCGTTCGCTCAGACTTACCATCGGTCTGAGGGTGAAATGCAGTACTAAGATCCAGCCTAGTACCTAATTCAGCATGTAATGTTCTCCAAAACTTAGAATTAAATTGCGTACCTCTATCTGATATGATGGAAAAAGGAACTCCATGCAATCGAACAATTTCTGAGATATAAAGTTTGGCTAACTTCTCTGCATTGTAAGTCATCTTGATCGGAACGAAGTGAGCAGACATAGTTAACCTGTCAACAATTACCCAAATAGCATCAAACTTACCCAATGTCTTTGGAAGACCAACCACGAAATCCATTGCAATTCTTTCCCACTTCCATTCAGGAATGGGCATTCTCTGAAGTGTCCCTCCGGGCCTCTGGTGTTCATACTTTACCTGCTGACAATTCGGGCATTGGTCAACAAAATCAACAATGTCACACTTCATTCTACTCCACCAAAAATGTTGCTTTAGGTCACGATACATCTTGATTGCACCAGGATGTATAGAATACCTTGAACTATGAGCCTCTGTAAGAATAGTGTGAATCAAATCATCAACACGGGGCACACATACCCTTCCCTTAATTCTCAAAACGCCTTTCTCATCAAGTATTGCCTCTTTAGCCTCTCCTCGCAATACCATACCTCGAATTCGGCTCAGCTTCTCATCAGCAAACTGCTTTCCCTTAATCTTGTCAAGAAAAGGAGATCTTGCCTCCACACATGCCAAAAATCCTCCTTTCTCTAGTACTTCCAGCCTCATAAAGTCATTAGCCAAGGTCTGAACCTCTCTAGCCAATGGTCGTTTGGAAACCCGTAAGTGGGCTAAACTACCCATGCTCCCTGCTTTTCTACTTAAAGCATCTTCCACAACATTAGCTTTTCCTGGGTGATATAAAATAGTAATATCATAGTCCTTCAATAGTTCCATCCACCTCCTCTGCCTCAAATTCAAATCTTTCTGAGTAAAGACATACTGTAAACTACGCTGATCTATATAAACTTCAAACTTGACCCCATATAGATAATGTCTCCATTGCTTTAATGCAAATACAACTGCAGCCAACTCCAAATCATGGGTCGGATAGTTGCGTTCATGCACTTTTAATTGCCTCGAAGCATAAGCAATTACATTCCTCTCCTGCATTAGCACTGCACCCAAACCAGAATAAGATGCATCACAGTAAACCATAAATTCTTTCCTTCCATTGGCAAGGTAAGAATTGGTGCAGTAGTCAACCAGGTCTTGAGTTTCTGGAAGCTTTCTTCACATTCGTCCGACCGTACAAATGGAACATTCTGCTTAGTCAAATTTGTCAGCTGGGAAGCAATAGAAGAAAATCCCTTGAC
>NC_028642.1:32292114-32292532 GCF_001406875.1 Solanum pennellii
ATTTTAGAGAAGACACAAGCACCTTGTAACTGATCGAACAAATCATCAATGCGAGGAATGGGATACTTGTTCTTATAGTTACCTTATGCAGCTGCCTGTAGTCTATGCACATCCGAAAACTTCCATCTTTCTTCTTCACAAATAAAACAGGAGCACCCCAAGGGGATGCACTCGGTCTAATAAAACCTTTACCTAACAATTCCTGATGTTGGGCCTTCAACTCCCTTAACTCAGCTGGAGCAATTCTATAAGGGGGAATGGAAATGGGGCGAGTACCCGGCTCCAGATCAATACCGAAATCAATATCCCTATCCGGTGGCATACCAGGAAGGTCTGTAGGAACTACATCCAGAAACTCACGGACTATCGAAACAGACTCAATCGAAGGTACTTGGGAAGTATCATCCCTGAGATGTGC